>NW_022639651.1:379361-403483 GCF_010583005.1 Odontomachus brunneus
AAGAACTTAAATCGTAAGCGTAAGGAAATCGACCAATCCCAATCGAGTATTCGGCTCTTCGTAATAATGGAGGGGTTACGAAGAGCTGAGTGCTCGATTGGGATTGGTCGATTTCTTTACGCTTACGTTTTAAGTTCTTACGGAATTTTGTGTGTGATGGCCTTAACAACTATTTCAATATGGTTTAAACTCAGACTTAAGTTTGAACTTTATTCTACACCCCAAAAAAAATGTTCTATTCATAAGCGGGGAATTCCTCTAAGCGTCTACTTTAAGTAAAAAATCTTATATAATGTGTACTCCTCTTTAACACATCATTATTCATCTATAAAAGAGAGGACGCGTAAACTATAATCAAGAGTACATTCCTCAATAAGAAATTGTGCAATAGAAATCTGAATATCCTCTTAAAAGAAGAGAATATGCAAAATATTAGCGGCACGCATTTATTGAAAGGAGATACGATACTGTTTGGAGATTTTGCTTTTGTTTGCTCGTTTACTGTTTCCTGTGTCCGTGACACGAACGAGGTAGTAACGCAGCGAATCGTAAAAAAGAAGTTGAGAAGCTTTTTTGTAGTTATTGCACGATTTTGAGAAAATTATACACAGAATGTAGAATGCAGTGAATTCACCATTATGTATTGGGAGTACAAATTAGTTCGGGCCGTTTTTTTTGTGGTCAAAAATGCATTTATTTCAGAACAAAATGAATGAACAGATTAATCAAAGTATTGTCCATCGCTGGCTACTACTTTTTCCCACCTCTCAGGCAATTTTCGAATTCCATCTCGGAAAAATGTCTCGTCTTTTGAGGCGATCCAAGTTAGGAGCCAATTTTCGATTTCTGCGAAATAAGTGAACCGGTGACCTGCCAAATCGTGCTGCATCCGTCGGAACAACCAGTAATCAGAAGGAGCAATGTCCGGCGAATACGGCGGGTGCGGTAAAATATCCCACTTGAGCGTTTCCAAATAATTTTTTACGACTTTTGCGAGCGTTATCGTGCAGAAGAATAACTTTGTCATGTCTTTGCTCGTATTCCGGCCGTTTTTCTCGTAATGCACGGCTCAAACGAATCAATTGTAACCTATACCAATTCTTGACTCGGATCTTCATCGAATAAAGCCTCCAATTCTTTGTCTTCGAATTTTTTTGGCTGTCCAGAGCGAGGCTTGTCTTCAACGCTGAAATCACCATTCTTGAAACGTCGAAACCATTTCTTACATGATTTATCAGTTGGAGCATTGTCACCATAAACTTCTACAAGCATTCGATGCGCTTCAGCTGCACTTTTCTTCCAATTAAAGCAGAAAACTAAAACCTCCCGTAAATGCTGCTTAGTTAACACAAAATTTGACATATTCAACACAATAAAAAACAGGGATTTTGTATGAAACTCAAAGCGATATAAACTGAATATTATTGACACATGTCTAACCTCTCTGAAACCACCGAAATCAGCTGTCACTATGAAACATTCATAACAGCCAGAGCCATCTTTTGAAAACGGACCGAACTAATTTGTACTCCCAATACCATAAAATAAAACAATTTCTGAAAGAAGCATGATAGCTCAGTGGTTAGAGCAATCGCCCGGCAAGCAAAAGATGACCTAAGTTCGAGCCCCGGCCTTATAGCAAATCGCGCTTTGGATATTTTTCTCTCTGTAGAACGAAAAGAAATGCAGATCCCGAACGCACCTAGTATGCGCCCTTCTTCTTCTAATTTAGGTTAGATCAGGTATAAGTTATGTATCTAACTTTATGCTTTAAGTTTCTATGGTATAAATAAGTATATTATTAGACTTATAAAAAGTGGAAATTCCTTTAATATTATTAAAAGGATTGCAATTTTAAATCGAGTGTGTTATAGGATGTGTTAGGATGTTATAGGATATTCCTCTAGATATTAAAGTATCTTCTTGAGGTCATATATAAGTGGAAAATCCTCTAGAATTAAGTGGATCCCGCTAAATAATAGAATATTTTTTTTGGGTGTACCGATATGATTTGAACAGAGTTTCAACAGAGTTGAGAGAAACTTAAATCTATGTTTAATATACTGTTTAATTTACTAAAAATCGATCCTACACGCAGAAAACTACATTCTATTCGAGTAAATGTTATTTATTTCAAGTATTTTGACTATCGTAATATCTTCGTAAATCTATCATAAGTTTGCCATGAGCAATAAATTTACTCAAAATACATTTTGGACTCTATTAAACTTAGTATTTCAATCAAGAATATTAAATTGAAACAAAAATTTTCGATTTACTTACTACATAAAGTCAAATCGACATTTTCTTCGATCAACTTTTGTAATATTCTTGTAAAGAAAATAAATTTCTCTTTGGAATACATGATATAATAAACTCAAATGAGTATCCCAGTTAGAACCATAATGTTGATTCAAGGTTGATCTGACGTCGAAATGATCGATGAGCCGTTGATCAATAGCCGTTGATTCCACCCTCATTGACGTCAAATCAACCTTGAATCAACATGTGGTTCTGACTAGAATACTTTAAATAAGTTCTCAAAGTTAATGGCTTACAAAAATAACTTAGTTAAATAAAAAGTTACATAAAGAAATACTAAATTAATTAAAAGATAAAATAAAAAATTAAATTAATTTATCAAAATTAAAAATTAATTATGCAAAGCAATATATATGTTTTTTATACATAATTAAAAGATAATCTTTTATAAGAATTTATCGATTGTGCTCAAGTTTCGATACAAGAAAAGAATACAGTTATGAAAAGAATTCTGCTGATAGTATAGGAGACCGGGACTAGATACCTTATATTTTAGAATTTCAAAATTACAACCCAGATAGCACAGAGAATTGAGAAAGAATTCAAAAAGAATTCAGTCGTATGTCATCAATTCTGAGTTCATTTGCAAAAAGAATTTTTCAAAGTTCAGTTCAGTGAAAAGAATTCTTTTTGTATTTAAAAATAAACTCAAAATTAATGACGACTGAATTCTTTTTGAATTCTCTGTGCTATCTAGGAATTTCTCAGGCAACTAATTATTGTGACTGACTGTATAAACATGATAGAGGCAACTTTTTTCTATGTATTAATGTCCGCCACGACTTTCTTAACCGTACAATTTGTTTTGTAATAACCAAAATACGAAGATGCAGCAACATAGTTATATTGTCCGGATACTGACTTCAGTTGTCCGGTAGCGCAGTAAAAAAGGCACATATAAAATATATATCTTGATTAGTAATTCCAGAGTCTCCCCGAGAGGTCTCTATAGCTCTCCTGGACTTTAATTATGGACGAATCCCAGATAGCACAAGATCTTCAAGGGATCTCCTAGGGACTTATACGGGCATTTGGAAGTCCTCGGGATGTCTTTGAGATGTCTTTGAAAGATTGTGCTGTCTAGGACTTTACCTCGTTCGCCCATAGGCTCTATCTCAATCATTTTATAAATGAAAATTGTATTTATTATCAGAAACAGTATATTGTACACTTGCAAGAAATTTTATTCTAATTAGTAACACATTGTTTAATTTTATTCGGTCACGATGGAGAATATTAATAGAAAATTTCGAGAAGCTCAAAAATTTACTTTGCTATTACCAAATCAATTTTTTCTACTTCTTAACTATAATATTATTCCGATTTTATTGAAACGCAGGGAAAAGTATTTTTGTTCCACTTCACTATTTTATACCCACCACTCCTCTCAAGATAAATACTTAAAAAAAATCTTTTATTTTTTGTATTCTACATTGTAATATATTGATGAATTATTTCAACTTTATAAAAAGATTAGCAAGTTAATATTAATGCACTTTAAAATAACTAGTTTAAATTTAAAATAAATTCATCCAGAATTAACTAAATTTAGTTAAAAATTATTAAATGAAATAAATAAAGAATTAATCTTTTGATAAAAAATCAAAATAATTATAAACCTTTTAATTTAAAAGCTTTTTAACTTTGAAAATTAATAATTTTTTAATGTTTCAATTTAATTAAAAAATTAATTAAATTATCTAATATTAGTTACCTAATATTGTTTATAATTAATTAAATTATCTAATATTGGTTATCTAATATTGTTTATAAAATTATTATTAAGAAGACATATTCTTTGTTAAAAATAACTATTACTCAAAAGAAGGAAAGTGAACAATCACTTTCTCTTAGCAGTAGAATGATATTTTCTGCTCTAACAAAAAATATTTATAAATTAACAAATATTTATTAAGTAGGTACCATTAACAATTTACTTAAATCAAAATTCTTTTCATTTAAACCGAATATTGTTTATTTAAATCGAGCAAGCAATACTCGGTTTAAATGAAAAAAGTTTTGATTTAAATAAATGTATTAATAGTACTCATCTAATAAATATTTGTTATTTTTTAAATATTTTTTCCTTAATGTGTGAGAATGTACGAAATTTGGCAAAATAAAAATCGAACAGTAACCTTCGTTTAGTAATTTGAAATTAAACTGTTTGCAAAGTATCGCGTCCTTTTACTGGAAACCCTTTCAAAATCCTTTCACCGACAGAGTTTCTAATTGTCAAGGAAAATATTGGATTGGATATTCGCGGATACCGACAGTCTCAATCACTGTCCGCCTACTTAGTAAATCGCAATCATTGTATCCAGCCGCGATGCCACGGCACGATGCAGCTGATTCGATGAAGGCGATCGATTAGCGAAGTGTATAGCGAAAGTTCTCGCGATTCGCCTTACGATCTTTCGACACGTATCACCACTTGGAATGATTCCAATTTATTAATCCTCAATTGCACCACATTAAGTCGGATCCTCCAGCGAGTTGGTGCATGTTATTAACAGTCGATAGCTTCCTTTAACATTATCGAGCACAATATGTTATAATCTTCGTGAGTACACCGTATACTTTATCAATGCAAACGGAACGGTATTACGCAACAACGGGGAAGAACTTTCTTAAACAACGGTCTGTGGTCGATTTTTTGACGAATTTTCACTTTTCGTGCACTTCCTGACCACCGTTTCGCACGCTCTCCAATCGGATTTCACGCGATTACGTATACGGAATATCAATTCGAATTCATCCGGGCAATATCGACGTTTCCGGAAGAAACCAATCGGCTATAAGATGGCTCGACTCGCTTGGTCAATGGGCCATGATCCATCCAACGGTTTTTGGAAAGAAAAAGACAAGGAGAGAAGAGAGAGTTTGACCAATAGTATTCTTTATCAGGTCATAAAAAAGAGAAGAAGAAGAGAGAGATGAAGAAAAGAAGAACCATTTCTCCGATCTTCGAATTTAATGTTAATGTTCACTATAAGAGACTTGTAGTAATAACTGTTACTTGAAATTTATTTCACGTGAAATACTTTCTACAGATCTGAATTTATAACGCAGATCTGAATTTCAAAATTTTCCATTTTTACTGCCAGTACTGAAAATCTATAGTATACGTGACGCAAATTGTAGATTTTCAGTACTGGCAATAAAAATGGAATACGGCCCAAGTTATATCAGAGTTTTTCATTTGAAACATACGATATTCATGACATTATATTTGTAATTGCAATTTAACTGAAAGACACATTTAACATTTAACATTTCACATTTAACATTTTCAATTCAGATCCAAGTATCTCACTTGCGATAAGTTAATGGCTATTAATAGTACAGTAATACAGTATCACACGCAAAACAAGTAAAGCGTTAATTCTCATTGAATGACTAATAAAGTATGAAGACGAATCACATTTATAAAAAACATTTTTTTGTAAAAATGATTATGAATTTATGATTTTTTATGAAATAAAAATAAGATTTGTAAAAGTTGAATTTATCTTTTATTTATTTTATATTTCATTTATATCATTCATTTACATTTCATTTATTTCCCATATTTTTATTTCATTAAAATAAAAAAATCCTTTTTAGAAATTCTTTCTCAATATATATATATTGAGAAAAAAAATCTAAAAAATAACAAATATTTGCGGTGGACACTAGTAACATATATCTATTTATACTGATAACATATATCTAAATAATATATTTTAAATTTTAACTATATATAATATATTAAATTTAAATTAAATTTAAATTATATATAAGATCTTAAATTTAAATTATATATAATCATGTATAATAATATATTTTAAATTTAAATTCTTCCATTCAAACAGTTGCTTTCATGAAAAGCTAAAATATTAAGAAAATGTACATTCTTTTATTTGAAAAATTAAAAAATTTTTTTTTATAAATTAATAATTAAAAGTAAATTTAAAAGGAAAAATAAAATTTAAAAGTAAAATCAATAAAAATTTTTATTTTTATAAATTAGTATAAGTAAATATATGTTATTAAAGTATGCACACGAATATAATTATTTTTTAGTTCTTAGATATTTTCTCGCATGTGTAGCAAATGTATCACAGATAGATCAAAATGATATTTTTGAGTTGCATTCAAATAATAATCGGAATAGATTTAATTCGTTCTTTAAAATTCACTGCGACAAACATTGACGGAAACGTAACTTTATTCACGCAACCGTGAGCGCGCGAGAAGTCGGCAATATGGACGTAAGTTAATATTAATAGTTAAAAGGATAACATTGTGTCAACAAATTGTTCCGGCTGTACAAATAGAGATGCGAGCGATTTCCATTAGGATCCGAGTGATTAATTGTTACGGTCTAAGCTTACCGAATACGTGCGGAGACCGGTTTACCGATTACGGTCGCATCCGTGTCGCGTACGGGCCGTCTGAGTAGTACGGTAAAAGAAGGAAATTCGGATCGGCTCGAGACACCAGTCGACTCTTATCTAATCGTTATGTGGAACGAAAGGTACTTTCATCGCCAGCAAATTGCGGCGCGTGAATGCTCGAGCCACTTCGAACGTGCCAATTTGGACCGCGAATTAATATAATTTCACGACGAAGCGGCGGTGAATGGATGGACGTACCGACGAAGTAATTAATCTCAAAGCACGCTTTACCGGAGGAGTTCAAGGTGATGAGAATCTAGCTTAATCACGGCTACTACACATAACTGTGTTATGCGAATTTTAAAGAAATTTTTTCTTTTTCAAGATCAATTGAAAAATTATAAAGGCAAAGAAAAGTCAACATCAGTCTAATAGTGATCAATAATATATGTTACAAAGAAATTTTAAATGTTTATGTTTAATGTCAATGTCAAATGTGTGTTTCGGTCGTAAATTTTTTTATTAAAAAAATTTTTAAGAAAAGAGAAAGAAGGTACATAATATACAGAAAAAAAGGATATGTAAGAAATATATAGTTATAAAATTAATAAATAAATTTAAAATTATAGTTAAATTAAAAATATGAAATTAATAAATAAATATAAAGTCAATTAGTAAAGTAAAAAGAAGCACACATACAAAAAATAAAATGTCTCTATTTATTTGAATTTATTCTAAATATTTGAATTTTCTTCAACGCAATCAAAGTCAAAATAATTATAATAATAAAAGGTTCTAACAGCTCTAAAATTGGATAAATTAAGATATAAGGAGGACACAAGAGCCAAAGTGCTATTGTTGTGTGTGTGCGCTAGAATTTAATCACGAAAAATCAATTACATCAATAATTTACAGTAATTTACATATATAATTGATTTTTCGTGATTAAATTCTAGCGCACACACACAACAATAGCACTTTGACTCTTGTGTCCTCCTTATATCTTTTAATTTATAATAATAAATTTATAATAAATAATAAACCAAGATAAGATTTGAAAACCAATCTGTTATGACTAACAAATATTTATTTGCGACAAAAGTAATTGAAAATGTACTATTTGAACTCTTTTAAATGGTGCATCAACATTATAAATTTGTAACGAAGATTTTATCTTATAAGAAGACTTTTTTTTGCAATACAGGTTTCACAAAATTTGTACCAATTTTCCACATCTTTTTTGCACGTGGCCAAATAAAATATATATCATTTATGAATCTTTAATAAAATTTTATTTACTTCAAAATGTACATTTTGAGGGAAATCATGAGCTTCTTTTAGAATTTGGATATTTTTTATTTTTGGAATAATAAGTTAAAAGCTTCTATTTCTAAATTCTGCCATTTGCATTTTATAAAACTCCATCTTTAACTACTAATGCATCTATTACTTCCAATGAATTTTTATGACAATGTTCTTGACTAATATTTCTTGTTACAAAGACCGTCATCCCCCATTCCCTTTCCTGAAAAAATAATGGAAATCTAAGAGTCCTCAAGTTGTTCTTTTCTCGCTAATTTATAAAATTATTTTCTTTCAAAACTATTTGTCCAATCAGCTTTTCATTATTTAGTGTTTCTTTAATTTCACAATAACTGCAACAGTTTTTTAAACAAGGTTGTCTTGACAAACGTCAATATTTTCAAATGAACCTCCTTTTCAATACAGAACCTCGAAATCATACTATTATAATCTTTCAAGTCAACTAAATTGTCCCTCCAATTCTTTGAAAGACATTAACCATCGAAGAGAAACATGATCAATTCTATTTTGGAATTTATAAAGATAATAATGAAAACATTTCAACTGATTTACTATAGTTAAAAGTTCTCGTTGTATTACACAATATTTCCTCTCTAATTTACTCAAAATACACGGCTACGATAAGCTATTACCCTTTCCGTTTCGTTTACAAATCCAAAATGATTTTTCTTTTTACGCAAGAAGTCACTTCGCGTGATTCCGTGCACAAATCACGAACGCAAACGCGAGACAAATTAACTCTCCTCGCCGGGCGAATATGAAGCAGACTGAGTCTTCTTTGTTCAAAGACGAGAATGAAGAGCGGTTACGGAAGAAATTCGACTTTTGCAATTCGGTTTTTTCTGCTACGTTGCGCTCCGACATACAACGGATGCAATATGCTTAAATAAGAACGCGTGAGTACGAATGCGAGAGATATTTATCAGACTGTGTGCTACGCAAGAAGACGCCCCAAGGAGAAGCCAAACTGGCAAACTGTTGCGGCATATCGTTGTATTCCCTCTGTACCGTGCAAAAGGACTGTGTATCGAGAGCAATTTTGCAAAGATTTTTTCGGGTATACAGTCAGTAAGAAACTTTGGCTAATAAGAACTGCACAGGTTGACGATTGCGATTAATTAATTATTTATTGCTGGAGGCAATCAACGAAGAGTATCGCACATGCCGAGACACTTTCCTAGTCATAAGGGGATGCCAATATGAACTCGATAAATGTCGATAACATAGATAGTCGTGGATTGTTGTGTTTGTAATAACGATTGTCATTAATGCAATCATACTATTCATACTTTTTGTACACTCGTGATCGGAAAAGTTGTCTAACTTTTTTGTAAGTTTTGAAACCTGTTCTTCTTGTCCAATGAGAGAATTCTTTTATTGGAAAATAAATTCTCCCAGTGTACGTGTAGACTTTATACAAAAGTGCATTGAGAAAAATAGTTTTGCTAATTTAACAGAATACAAGTGACAAGTGATTGGTAATATAGGACACTCAACAATTCCGTCATGGAAACAAATGATTGATGGCTTTCAATTTATTGCTGTAGCAATACTTCTGTAATGGATACAGATACTACTGCGCAGTTAATCACAAATTTGACTTGCTAGCAATGCAGAGGTTAGAAATGACGTTCAGCAAATCAGTTGTATTAACAAAGAAATGTTTCTTTCTATAAGAATTGAGGGTAACAAATAGCAACGCATTATTATTACATAAATACCGGATCTATTTCTTCGAAACCACTTATTTTCTGTGTCGCAATATTTTACGTATACACGCACCACCTAACACAGCTATCTCGCTCTGACTAGGCTTGACAGCAGTGATGTGAGCTCGCACGGACTATCACGACGCCAGAGTTTCATTTGTCTTCGAACAAACCGCTTACTAACGACTCTGGACGTTACATTTGGTATTACTAATATTAAAAGTTGTACTTATAATGAATTTTGTACAGCCAACAAATAATATGATTTGTATCTCAGGCAATATAAGTCTGTTCGATTGACAAATGATGAAAAATGGTTTGTAATCATAACTATTCGATCTGTTTCCGTAACGACGATCAATCAAAGAACAAACATTTTTGATCTGATAACGAAAGGATTTTTTTTTCAATATGTGTTGCTCAATAATTTTCTCAATATGTGTGTTGCTTTGTTTTACCATGCTAATAGAAAACATAACAACGCATATAGGGTGTCTTAGACTCTCCTCTGCAATATTTGTGGGAATGTACAACGAATTGAGGTGAATATAATGCTGCAATTCTAGACAGAATCGTAAGTCTGGTAACTTGTTCTCGTAAAATTCGTAAGAATTTATGATACAATTCTATGCGTATCATATATTGTACGATTATTTGTAAATATCGTAAATTACGTGAAATCGTAGATATTTACGAATGATCATATGATATACGGTACGTATAGAATTGTAGATTTACTCACAAATTCTTACGAATTTTACGTGAGCAAGTTACGAATCTCACGATTCTATTTAGAATTGCAGTATAAAAGTCTTATACCGATATCAACAATAATAGTCGAGATATTAATTAACCCTTTATAGGGCAAGACTCCTTGGATATGACAAATGAGTTTTTTTCTTTTGAACTTCATTAAAATAGTCCTTAGAGATATTTTAATATCATTTTTGAGAAAGAAATTTTTGATAAAAGATATCAACCGGTATAACTAGTTGTACCAGTGATTCAGAGAAAGTGTTTAGAACCACTCCCGATTCTCTCAGCCAATTCTGTGTGTGCTGTTGGTACGATTTATGTACCAATGCCCTATAAAGGGTTAAAGAAAATTCGTGAAGGATTATGCGCGATATGATAGATGAGTTGTAACAGCGATATGTGCTGTTATATGCTTACACATTAAGTCAAATTGAACAAAAAATACTATTATTTTATTTATTATTTTAAAAATAGATTCTTACGTAGATTTCTCACGTAGATTCTTAGTAATTAATGAAAGGAAATTGTTACATGATTGTGTGCGATAATGTACAAGTCTTTTTTAATTAATTAAATTAATTTAATTAATTTAATTAATTTGATTAATTTAATTAATTAAATTAATTAAATTAATTAAATTAATTTAATTTCTCATTTGAGAAATGGTAGACGACATTTTTGTTCAGTTTGACCTAACATAAGTATATAAAAGCAGACAGCGTCACTATAGTTCATTTACCATATCGCGCGTGAGCATTCACTAATTTTCTTTAATTAACATCCCAAGATTTATTGTGAATATCGCAAAACGGTATAGGGCTTTTATGTTTATCTCGATCCGTTCAATGTTCCCACAAAAATTGTAGAGGAAAGTCTGAGATATCCTGTATAGAAAACTTTTTGTAAACTTTTCGTATACTTTCGAGCTTTTACATTCAATTGCAAAGATACAGAAATGTTCCTTGAAATTTTCGTTAGTGGAGCAAACACTTGTACGATATCTACAAACTACAGAATGTTTGTGTATCGAATAAATATTTACACCAACTGACAGTTCCAAATGTCAGTTTAAAAATTTTTTATCATTTTCATCAAATATTGACCAATGCTCCAATTCATTATTATACGTAAAAATTTCGTACGTTTTAGTGTGTAAAAGCATTTGTAATTTTGCTAATGCGACATGAACTTTGCAGGAAAAGGTCAATATTTTATCAGTAAAGTTTTCAAATATGGCATCTCCTTAACATGCACACAGAAAAATACATATTATATTTAAGTAAATGTTACTTATTTCAAGTATTTCATAAGTATACATCCACATCTATCTAAGTTCATCATAAGCATCAAATTTATTCAAAATACATTTTGAATTCTAGTAAGTTTATCATTGCAATCAATAATATTAAATTAAAATAAAACTTCAACTTGCTTACTACATGGAGTCAAACTATATTATTCTTAAAAAAAAATTTATAATATTATAATATCAAAAATTTTATAATATCTTCTTGTAAAGGAAATAAATTCATCTTATGATTTTACATAATAATGAGTTTTTTTCTCAGATTCGTATGATAAATATATCTTTAAAACTACTATCAAGTAAATACTCTTTATTGAAGATAACAATTATTCAAAAAGAGGGAAATAAACTGAGTAATCGTTTCTCTTAGTAATGGAAGACTATTTTTAGTGAGCACACAAAAAATTTTGTGCCTCCTTTCAATGTGAAACCGACTCTATATTCCGATGATATCGATTTTATAGCCTCCACCAAGCTAAGAAAATTGAACATGATGTTTCCATATGCCATGTTGCGAAAAATACTACCTTAGCCGGGAATTTTTTGCAGTTCTGTTATCACTTTCATCGGCAATCACTTACCGAGCGCTGAATTGCGATCGCCAAACAATCGCCTCCATCGCGAGCAATCGGTCGCGAACGAGAGAATCGATCGTAGTGTTTTGCACTTTTTCTGCCTACGGATAATAATGTATTCCTATGAAATTTTCAAATGCATTCCTACACGAAATGTTTCCCTCACGTTTCCCACACAATGGAACAATAGAGCGGAGGAGAGTTTTCAGCGACCATATTGCGTCGGGGATATGTATCCGGATGTATCAGATATTTGACAATCGTATTCCCTTTATCGAGATTGCAATTCCATCCGGGCTTACAAGGCAACTCGGCCAACCGGCTGTCCGCGAGTCTAAATGGACGCATTAATCTGGCATCCAATCGTCGTTCTAACGGATATCGCGGCGAACGTCCTAATTACTCGCTCGTCCGCTTGTTATATTAGTTTGCAACGTCGAGACCGCTCGCAATCGCGAAAATGGAAAGCGTGACTGCGCCGATAACAATAACGCATTATGTTTCATCAAAGGTATCTTTTACCGACACTTATTTTCGTTCATATTTCCAATTTTTTAAAAGGTGCAATTTTCCTCGTCCACTTTCTTTATCAAAAGCGCGAGAAATATGCGAGATCGCGTATCGGATTTCATCTTGATTTAGGTGCGTTCACTTCGAGAGAAATACGCGGAAACTTAATTTGTAGGAAAGACCGCAACTCATATAAATACCTCATATTTCAGAATTTCGAAGTTACAACTTCTCAGATAATTAATTATGGTGATTGGCTGTACAAACATAATGGACACAGCTTCCTTCTAAGTGTTAATACCCGCCACGATCTCCTGTTAATCGTATATTTTATTATTAATAACGACACGTTAAAACGAACGTAATACGCAATATGAACATGCAGCAACGTGGCCATCTTGCCCCGGACATCTGGTACCGGATTCGATTGTCTAGCAACGCAAGGTTTTAAGAAGCCACATTTAAAATATCCTTTATGTATCCTGATTAGCAGGGTTGAATAGTAACTAGTTAAAAAGTTAAAAGTTAAGTTAAATAGCTTTAACTTAACTTAGTTACATTTTTACACTTTTAACTTTTAATTTAACTTAGTTACATTTTATCGGTAACTATTAACTTTTAATTCAATTATCTTGAAGTTAACCATGCCATAAAGGTGTCGCGTGACGTCGAAAGGCTGTTCAGTGCAGGAGAGCTGATTTTCGACAATCCTCGAGGAAAAATGTCCGATAAAAATTTCGAAAAAACTTTATTACTTAAATTTAATAAGTATCTGTAAATAAAACATGTTTCCAAATTAGGTGTATATTTGTTTTTTCCATTATTTGTAAAACTAAAATCCTGAAGTCATTAAATGAAACAAATTTAACTTTTAACTTTTTAATTACTTTTTCTTATTAACTTAACTTTTAATTCAATTAATTTCATTATGGGTTAACTTTATCTTAACTAAGTTAAATTTTCAAAGCCATTAACTTTAACTTAACTTAGTTAAAAAAAAAAAAGTTAACTTATCCAACCCTGCTGATTAGTAGTTTCAATATCTGCGCGAGAGGTCTCCACAGTTCTCCTGCCAGCTCTTAATTATGAACCACCTTTATCTTGTTCACTTATATGCTCGATTTCAATCATTTTATAAATAAAAATTGCTTTTGTTATCCAAAATAGTATATTATATATTTGCAAAAAACTTTATTCTAGCTAATAACACGTCGCTTAGCTTTATTCACTTACGATAGAGAATATTAATACAAAATATCGAGAGGGAAAATTTACTTTGCTGCTACTAAATCAGTTTCTTTCTGTTTTTTAACTATAACATTATCCTGATTTTATAATGAAACTCTCAGGGGAAAAATATCTATGTTCTAAAAGGATTATTTCGCGATTTTGTACTCATTATTCCTTTCAAGATAAGTATTAAAAAAAGTACATGAGCAACATTCTCCTGAGGCCATCTAGACTAGGTCTCTCCTATTATACTTAACTACTTCAGTTAATGTTTATATTGAGCGATACGTGATGTCTGCTTATCGGCCTGTATTAATAGTCGTTATTAGAAATTAGTCTTACGTAAGGTACGTAAATCTGAATTAAATCCGTGAATTTAATGATCTTTCTTAAATTGAAATGTGAATACACATGTGAATACACAGATTTCAAATTAAAGTTAAATCTAAATTTCTTATTTGAATCATACGATATGCCTGACATTATATCTGTAATTTCTTTATATTGTTTGTAATTTTGCAGTTCAAATTAAAAAATTCATATCTAATTCGAAACTTAAATATCATTTGAGACAAGTTTCAAGTAACGATTATGAATATACATTTTAAGTCTTTATTAATAGTTCTTAAAATTGATTCCGCGTGCGATATTTAGAAAGAAAGAAAGAGAGAAAGAGATATTATGTCAGTGCTTATGACATGATGTTTTTAACAATTGTCTCTACGTTATCAACATTTTTAGAGCTTGTCATCCATTGTGACATCCTTTTAAAGTTAAATCTGAGATTTTTAGTCGAATCACACATGATATTCGTGACGTTAGATTCACAATCGCGATTTTATTGAAAAATTCATATCTAACTCCAAACTCAAATCTGAGTATCTTGCTTGAAACAAGTTTCATGTAACGACTATTAACACGGTTCCGTGTAATCTGAGACGACATAACGACGAGATTCGCCTTTCCGCGTTCGAACACCTCGCGATTTCGCGATTCTCCCGGTCGGCGAGAAAAGATGATAATCGTCTGCGCGGAATGTTGCAGATTCGCGATAACGTGGATAAGTTCCGCGATCGTCGGGCTCCTGCTGCTGGTAACGGTCTGCTGCAACGGATTGCAGTACCAGCCTCTCGACGCTTATGTAAACGGCGAGGACTGCGCCTTGATCCTGGACTCACGTGGAAGAACCAGCGTTTACGACTACACCTATAATTTGCTGCGCGGATCGTTGTAAGTACCCGCATTAGAACCGAATATGAATCCAACGATAGCTATCTCAATTTAGCGAAAGCCCAATGCGAAGGTGGACGGTAGAGTCCGGTTTCTCCCGAGTGACCGAAGTTATCTTTCAGCTTTGAGCTTGGAGGCAGAATCAGTGATCCGTGAATTTTCGCGATTCTAGCTGAATAGATCGCACTGTTACATCTTTTATGCGCCAACGAACTTTTTACACAGAGAGGAGAAGAGAACTTTGCAGTAAAAATTATTCTAAAATTTTCTAACCAAAGAACATATTTTGCCTTAATCTATTATTCTTCATATGTACTATTTATATTTTAGAAATTTTACAGGTAATATAATTTGATTTGAATTGATTATAGTCATGATTTATTAATTATTATATATATGATTGTAATTTAATTTAAAAATTTATCTTTTTATGAAACGTTTGCTATTAAAACATTTACCATGTTTCTTAGGAAGACAAATTCAACTTAGTCTATTCCTGTGCTATTAGGAAACGTGATGAAATGGAAAAATATTTGTTATATCTGGCTTTTTACATTCAACCATTGTTTGTTTCAATACACTTTCTATATTATACTGAAGAGGCTTTAAATTTAGATCGAAACATTTACACGTTATTATCTCTTATTCACGGCGAATTTGGAAGATTTATTTGGAAGATTTTATTAAAATTTAATTTCCTATAACAAATAACCTTTTACTGACTTAATTTTTCACGATCGAAAAACATTTATATGAGAAAGGTCTCTCTATAATATTTTCTCTCTGTATGGTTATTCTGAATTGATTTGCAAAGTTCTCCTCAATCTATTAAACGGCGCGGGAAGCATAATGCGAAGAAGGCTAATAGGAACGATTGTGTATCCATTCGGCTTCAAATATTATTTCACGAACACGGAGCGTGAGTGCGCAGCGAGAAATCTTTGTTGCGCAGAGCGGGTTAATTGCGCCCACAATGGGTTAATTGCGCTATTGTTAGACCGTGCACGATTCGGATTTAGAGGTACCACTGTTTATTTGCGGTATCTCGCAACACAGACGAGAGAGATTGGAGAGTATCGCGCATTCGCGAGAGAGGAAGGAAGAGGGAAAAGTACGGAAACAGGAAAAGGAAGATGAAGTTGATCTGATATTATGCGTCGAAGCCTCGAACGGGCATCTATCATCTATTAATGGGATACAATGTGGCAACTAGGAAACACGCATGCCTCGCTATATTGTGCGTTCGCCGGCCGCATCGTATAACGCGCGCTTACATAATGGAGTAAATCCTCACCCGACATTCTAGAGGATTAGAGAAAGCAGGAACTTCGCTCGCGCATAGTCCAGGACTTTCACTATCATCCTGTTCCCGCAGGACCAGTGGGCGCCGCGTCGATACCGGAGCTTACCGGTTCTTACCGTGCGACCGAGCGTACACCTCATCAACGCAAATACACTCGCGTCCCGCACAGAAAATTTCTTGGCATATAATCGAGATGCAATTTCTTGGCATATAAACCCCTATAATTAAAATAATTATGGATTAGAAGTGTAATATTTCAAACTTGCAATTCTAAATCGGGAATCCAAAGTTTTCACAATACTTTTCTCCATTTTCCGTCACAATTGGATGAAAACATATGTTGACTTGATAATTTCGTTATTCAGTAAAATTCGCAAAATGATTTTAAAAAACTTTATTTTTGGAATTTTAATTTTATCGAATACAATATTTGATATAAAAATAGGATTCCCCATTTGATACCATATAAACGAATCAAAACCAAGTAAACAAGCTGCCAAAGAATCTATTTCTATTTTAGATAAAAACTTATGTATAAATCAAGAATGAGATTCTCAATTAGTATCATAATGGCTTACCAATTTTGGGACAAATTTGATTATTCTAATCGGAATCTATGCTATATCTGGAAAAAATTTGAAAAGTTTCGATGGAAATTCCCGCATAGACAATTTCTTGGGATCTAATTGGGGTTCAGTTTAATTGCCCAAAGTAATTACGGGTTCTGGTTAGAACCCGCATGGAAATTTTCCAAATATTGCATAGATTCCAATTAAATTACCTAAACTTGCCCCAAATAAGTATATCATGTTGCGATACCAATTGAGAGTCCCATTCTTATATCACAAATATAAGAAATTTTCTAGGATCTAACTGTAGTATCTAGTTCAATTTCTCAAATAAATAAAGTTGTGATTGTAAATGGGAAACCTAGACAGATTCCATTTTCTCCAACCAACGTTTTCCCAATTTTTGTTTTATATTTTATATTTAGATTAAATAAAATATCTGAATATTAGAATGATCATACAATAACCTGAATATTTTATATGACCTAACGTTACAATTAATCTAATTATAAATAATTACATATAATATATTTACACTGTGATGTTAAGATTTCATATTTAAAGTAAAAAATATAATATATAATGTTTTATGATGAATACATATTTAATTTATTTTACAAAAAGTTTAATCAAAATATTTCAAACAGTTTGTGTATTTACATTATATAAAATTACTTGTGAAATATGCATAAACTAAATACGTTTCAAATATTTTGTTCAACAAAAATATAAAATAAAAATTGGAAAAAAAAAATTTTTAGGCAAACATTCGGCAAAAAAAATAGGATCTGTTTGGATTTTTCACTTATAATCGTATTTTTAAAACATTACACATCTAATCCAAATCTTTATAGATTTTCTAAGCAAATCCCATGATTTTTTGAGAAAATTGGACGGAATTCCAATTAGATCCCAGAAAAATTTCTATACGCGAAGCGTGACTTTCCATTGTATATATGTAAATACTATGGGATATTTTTTAAATTAATTTCCGTAGGGGATATATCGATTTTGGACAAAGAACTTGTAATTAAGCCAAGAATTGGGTTTCCAAATAGTATTATAATAGTATTATAATAGGATAAACAATTTTACGATAGATTTGTCTTACTGAAAAATTTCTATTGAGGTTTCAAATGAAATTTCCAAAAAATTTCCCTTATGAGATCTCAATTATTTCATATATCTCAATTGAGATATATGAAAAATAGAAAAGCTTTCCTTTTTCATTTTTAAATTATAAATGTCAAATTATTGTAATATATTTATAATATATATAATTGACAGTAACTTGATATTTATAATATAATCTAAAAATTAAAGAAAAATATAAATAACTTGATATTTATAATATAATATAATCTAAAAATTTTTTAAATCTCAATATTTTAATTAAAATACCATATGAAAAATAAAAAAACCTTTTCTTTTTGAATTTTTAGATTATATTATAAATATCAAGTTATTTATAATATAAACTAAAAATTTTAAAAACAAAAGCTATTTATATTTTTCGTATGATATCTCAATTGAGAAAAATAGCTTTACTTTTTCTCATATGATATCTCAATTGAGATATCATATGAAATAATTGAGATCTCATATGGAACATTTTTCAGAAATTTCATTTGAGATCTCAATAGAAATTTTTCAGTAGGGTGGTCACTCTCTAATCGGAATCTATACCGTATCTGGAAAGGTCTTGAGAAATTTCTACGCGGGGTGTACACCTACACGGATATTGCTTCTAAGTAAACTCGACCGGGTAGCGTATTGTATTACAGTGCACGGCTGTGTCGTAAAATTCGCTCCGCCCGTTCGATTTTTTTTTCAACAGCACTTTTACCGGAGCAGATCGCGTTTATGGTATAACGATCGACCCGGCATAAACAAGCCACGTAACATGACTGACCGTTACGTGTCGCCCGTGTGAACCCTGTTCGTTGTCGTTGCGCGCACGGAGTTGTGTTTATCGCGCGAGAAAAACATTTGTCTTGGCATTTCGAGCAACTTGTGCGTAACGTAGTGCCGAAAGCGGTGATTAAGCGCCGTTTCCTCGCGTCGCGGGAGCCAACGGGGACGACAACGCGATTTCAATGTTCGTGTACTTCCACGTAAGAGTGTCAAATTCGCCTGGAAGGGGAATTTACTGGAAAGACGGGAAATCACGGGCGAGATTATTATTACGAGGTTCAATTGCAGGGTTAACGTGTCGTATATTAACGTGAATTACGGCCCGTCGACGACGCAAAGTCAACGAAAAGGAACATTTCTTTGTCCCACGGCGCGACCGTGGACGCCGCTCGGCACGGCCGAAACCGAGTTAAACCGCGTTGCAATTACGCGCCGCATTTCTGTCGGCCGCGCCGTCGTAATTGGCCGTAACGCCGTATTCGCGGCTCGATTCGATCTACCTGATCTACCTGTCTATCGCGGTGGTTCGCGTACGTGGATACGCGAGCAGCGCGGTAACACGTTAATCTAACGCGCGATCAAGTACGGTCGCGTGAGAATCTTACCGCGACTAATTGAGCCTTTTGGGGGCGCGCCGCTAATAAGGTGCAAGAGGTTCGCGTTAAGATGAAACCGCTTTAAAGTAGATCGCGGAGTGACCAACAAAAAGCGCACAATGACGGCGTCACTGACCAGAAAGGGACGAATTTAAGGTTCGTTAATTACACAGGTTTACAAGGTTTTTATCACAAAAGAAGTAAGAGGTTTACCCGAAGGAATTTGGTGCGCTGAATTCAAATCTGGCCTCAGAATGACGCCATCACGTAAGGATTTTGAGATATTCTAACCTAGAAGTACAAAAATTGCTGTTTTAGGGCATTATTGGAGTTTCCTCCAATAATGAGAGTTGCATAGAATTTTACCGAAAAACTAAACAAAGTACTGTAAAGTACGAGTCTTGCCCTTCAATTTCCATTTTGGAACGTCCAAATAGGATTTTTTTTCATTGAGATACAGCAGATTTAACTTTTTACTGCATACAGAAAATCAAATAAAGCGATGAAGTCGGTTCATTTGAAATATCTTAACCCTTTTGGTTTTGAGCAATTCTGGAAAAAAGAGTTTGTAGTTCAAAGGGTCCCGAAGGTCGCTGCTCCCAAATCTGGACTTATATTTCCAAAATTCTTTTGGATTTGGAAATTTCATATTGGATCCGCTATCTTCAATTTTGGAAATCTGAGTCCAAATTCGTGAGCAGCGATCTTTGAGACCCTTTGAACTACAAACTCTTTTTTCCAGAATTACTCAAAACCAAATAAGTTAAGGTATTTCAAATGAACCGACTTCATCGATTTTCTGTATGCAGTAAAAACTTTAATCTGCTATATCTCGATGAAAAAAAATCCTATTTGGAAATTGAAATCCTATTCCAAAATGGAAATTGAAGGGCAAGACTCATACTTTACGGTACTTTGTTTAATTTTTGTCGGTAAAATTCTATGCAACCAGGAGGAAACTCCACTAATGTTCTAAAACAGCCATTTTTGCACTTTTAGGTTAGAATATCTCAAAATCCTGACGTGATGGCACCATTCTGAGGCCAGATTTGGATTCAGTGCACCAAATTCCTTCGGAAATCAATATAAAGTTTCATGTGATATTAAATACCCTTTAATTTGTTGACTTGTGTTATCATTGCACGCTGCGTTATTATGATGCCTTTAATTTTCCGAATCATTAACAAACCATCCGCAAGGCCCATGCCAGGCTGCACTGACAGAAAAGTATTTAAAAAATAAAAAATGTCTACTTAGTGCCAATGACATGTTTACTTAAATCTAAATTCTTTCATTTAGATAGAATTTAACAGGCTTTAATTAAGTAAATAATAACGCATGAAAATTTGCTTTAAGAAAATATATATTTTGTTCACTTGTAAAAGTTTTTTCTTAACTTAAATATATAATAGTAATATATATAAGAGTAAACATATATTATTAGTACACTCACGAAATTTTTTGTATATTTATTTAGATATTTTTACTTTTAATGTGAGTACTGTACATTGGGATAGCGAATTGGGGATTGAGGATTGTTTAGTCACACTATGATTACGATTTGGATTGCGATTGAAAAGTTCTAATTGAGGGATATACTAATATACAAGTTCATGAAAGTGTAACATTGCAGAGTAAAGAAATGATACATTAAAGAAATATTAAATTAAGAAACATACAATGCTGTTTTTCTATTATTAACAATTGTTGAAAAGAAAAGAGGAGAACTTGTAAATTCAACTTATAAATCAACAATATGACCAGATAATATCTTTTCATTTGTATATACTTTCAATACAATACATATAT
Source organism: Odontomachus brunneus (assembly GCF_010583005.1). Classification (NCBI taxonomy): domain Eukaryota; kingdom Metazoa; phylum Arthropoda; class Insecta; order Hymenoptera; family Formicidae; genus Odontomachus; species Odontomachus brunneus. Next base: position 400,893 of record NW_022639651.1, read on the forward strand.
TTGTAGAAGATATATATAAATATCAAAAGTTTTAAACCGATGGATATGATAAAGTATAAATATCAAAATGGAAAATACTATTACCACTATAAGAAGGACTCAATATTTCAACAACTTCATATTGATTATATTTTAAACTTACTAAGTAACTTATGCACACAACTGTAACTTACGTCTGATAATAACGCGGTCCCTCAACTAAAAATATTAAGATATTTTCATTTGACCATATCTCCGTCTTTAGTGGCGCTAGAAAAACTATCAACAAATATCAACAAATATCCAACTCTAACTAGCTGTGTTTTAATCAGTCGAGCCCCGATCCTGCAATACCTAGTCTGATACCTGAGCTTAAAAATACGTTACGCGTGTTGCATTAAGAATTAACCGCTCAATTCTCATCATAATTGCGTCATTAACCAGTTGATTCCTGTCATAATGGCGCCATTAAGAATTCAACATTCTCTCCCTTTCTCTATTCCCTTGTGTGCAATTATTGCATTAAAGAACGTTTGGAGGGGAACTTTTATGAACACCTCGGTAAATATTGCTCTATTTTGTGTCTATCTGTCCATTCGATAACTCGATGAAAACTCATGCAATTACTCTCGCGTAGCAACGCAACATTAAACGGACAAATTGACGGGATACTCTGGGGGAGGGAGAGCGGACACACGGCTGATAGGTGCTCGCTTGATCAGAAGTAAACACAGCTAGGTATAGACACGCGAGTCGCGTGATCCGCGGCCGGCCGGTTTAGGCAAGCTACGTAGAGCTATACGTAACTTCGTCCGATTAACGATGTCACGCACCTACTTCGGCACGAAGCCACCCGGAATGCCAAATAGCCGCCCGGGGACACGACGTAATAACGAGACGCCGTGCGAGTTATGCGCCTACCTACCTATCCGCGGCGATACACCAGAGATCGCCGATCTAGGGATTGAAATTGCGCGTGCTGTCGGCTGTGAAAGCGATTCTCGATTGTGGATCGGCGCGTTTCGAAAGGATCACGGCACGAGTAACGAGAACGGATTCGAGGCGCGAAACGACGACGCCTTACGCTCCCATGTCCACATACTCACATAGAAAGTTTCGCGGGATCAAATTGGGATCAGGTCCGATTTCCTATATAACTTTTGGATTCCAGTTGGGAAATTCCCGCATAGAAATTTCCAAAACGTTCCAAAACATTCAAATAACTATTGCATAAATTCCAATAAGATTGCCCAAACTTGTCCCAAGTAGGTGCATCGTGCTGAAATACCCAAATGGGAATGTCATTTTTATTCCAATTATAGGAAATTTGCTGAGATCTAATTGGCATTTATTCCGATTTTCTAAATGAATGAAGTTACGATTGTAAGTAGAAAACACAGACAGATTTCATTTGCTCTGCCTAACGTTTTCGTAATTTCTATTGTTTTGGTTTCTATCTTATATTTAAATTAAATAAAATATCTGACTATAAAAGAATAACTGTATATAATAGCTAGAATATTTTATACGACCTGACCAAGTAAATTAATTGTAAATAATTATAATGCGTTTAAATGTTTATTATAATGTATGATGTATGATTATGATGTTCAAATTTTAAATATAATATATAATAAATAATATATTAAGTAAAAATATAATATATAATATTTTGTTATCAAGATATTTATAATTTATTTTAAACAAGTTTGAACAAAATATTTATAACAGTTTGAGTACTTACTCTTCTTAAGTATTTATAAAATGTGCGTAAATATTATAATAGCGTTTAAAATATTTTGTACAACACATTAAATATCGAAAGAAAGAAAATTTTAAGAAAACATTCGGCAGAAAAATGGAACCTGTTTGAATATTGCACTTGGAGTCGCATTTTTACAACATTACACTTCCAATCCGAAACTTCTAGATTTCTCAATTAGATCCTATGATATTTTTGGGAAATCATAGAACTTGGTTAGATTCCAATTGAATCCCAGGAAAATTTCCTTGCAAATGAAGATAAATTTGGACATTCTAATTAAAATCTATGCTCCATCGCAAAGAATCTATATAAGTTAGACGTATAATTTTTCAAACAAACAATTTAAAGTGGAAAACCGAAATAGATTCCATTTGACTCACTAAACATTTTCTAAAATATATTTTTTGGCCACCATGTCATATTAAAATTGAAAAAACATATAAAATACTTTGAGAGTATCTGCACTTAATAATTAGAAATATTTAACCCTTTGCACTCGGGGATATTCCCTCAGAGACGACATTTTAAACCTAGTAAAGATTTCTCCGAGTGCAAAGTGTTGAAGTATTTAAAAATTTGTTAAGTACTTTTATTCTTTTTCATTTTTCTATTGATTTTTTTTCATATTTTAATATTTCATATAATAAAGAAATTCCCGATATAATTCCATAAAAGTATTAGGACCTTAACTTAGTTTCCGCCCGCAAATGTTAGATGGCAATGCAAACAGTTCTAGTAGTCATTACTAACGAAACAGGTAGTTTGTGATTAATTTCGACATTTCTCGATAACATTCAGTCAGCATACACAATTATTTTCCTAAACAACAATTTCTTTTGCTTTGTGA
>NW_022639651.1:410128-411244 GCF_010583005.1 Odontomachus brunneus
GCGAGAATGGGTGGACGAATGGATTGCTTCGAAACAAACATCGTTTTATCGAGATGGTATCGCCCAGTTGCCAGAAAGATGGCAAAAAGTTGTAGAAAGTGATGGAAAATACTTTCATTGAAATAATTTAAATAAATTTTTTACAATAAATGCTTTTTCTCAGTATTTTTTGGGCGGAAACTAAGTTAAGGTCCTAATATACCGATTTTAATTGTTAAAAAAAGCACGAATTCTCGCAAGAATATACTTAAGTTTGAGATAAAGATTCCCAGGAATTGGATGCCAACACAATAGCATAACCTATTGTAGGACAAAAAATTTGGACATTCTGATTAGAAACTGTGCCCCTTCTGGGAAAATCTTGAGGAATTTTTATGCAAATATAAGGTGTAGTAAAAAGAAATCCATTATTTTTCCAATAGATGGCTTTAGTAATGTGTATCTCGCGTTATATAAGTGCGATCGGTTTACACTAGATGGCGTTAGAAAGATAAGATTTCGTACTAAAAAAACTTCTCAGACAGTTTTGTGATTGTTTGATTCAGTATTGTTTGAGCGCGCGTCAAAAATGGACATCAGCAAAGAGAAAATACGCCATATTTTACAGTTTTTCTTCGATAAAGGCGAAAACGCAAGCCAGGCGGCTGAAAATGTGAATAGTGTTTATGGTCTTGATATTGTAACAGCCAATCACGCGCAATTTTGGTTTTGTCAATTCCGTTCCGGTAATTTTGATGTCAAAGCATCACGCTCTGGAAGGCCAATTGTCGAAAATCTCGATAAAATAATGAAAATCGTCGAGTCTGACCGTCATGTAAGCACTGTTTCGATTGCCCAGGAGCTAAACATTGCACAAAAAACCGTTTGGAACCACTTGAATAAGGCTGGATACAAAAAGAAGCTCGATGTATGGGTGCCACACGAGTTAACGCAAAAAAACCTCATGGACCGAATTTCCATCTGCGAATCGCTGCTGAATCGCAACAAAATCGACCCATTTCTGCAGCGGATGGTGACTGGTGATGAAAAGTGGGTCACTTACGACAACGTCAAGCGAAAACGGTCGTGGTCGAAACGCGGTGAGCCGGCGCAAACGGTGGCCAAGCCAGGATTGAC
>NW_022639651.1:411461-413438 GCF_010583005.1 Odontomachus brunneus
AGGCCACACACATCGATAGTGACTCGCCAGAAGCTCCGGGAGCTTGATTGGGAGCAATCCCTCTTATGCATCCACCTTATAGTCCGGACTTGGCACCAAGTGATTACCACCTGTTCCTGTCTATGGCGAATGATTTTGCTGGTGAAAAATTCGCCTCAAGAGAAGCTTGTGAAAATCGACTGTCCCAGTTTTTTGCCAATAGGGACAAGGGTTTCTATGAGAGAGGCATAATGGAATTACCTTCAAAATGGCAACAAGTTATCGAACAAAACGGTGCATATTTGACCTAAATCGGATCATTCTAACTATGCTAAATAAAGCCTTCAATTTCATGCAAAAATAATGGATTTCTTTTTACTACACCTTATATATACACACACACGGAGCCAGCAACAGATTATTCTCGAATCCGCCGTCGGTGCTACACTTCGGCGTCACGCGGGCGTCACGCGTCAGTCATGATTATTTAACGCCGTTGTTGAAGAAGGAAAAAGAAAAAGAACAAAATGCCGCGAGCAGGTCGAAGTGAGTGCGATTTATGTGTATCGAAAGAAAAGTTCTGCGGCTGGCGCAATCCGCGAGAATGGAGTACAGCCGTCTCTCAGACCAGTTATGGTAAGTGCGTCGACGTGCGACACCGTTATAAAATGCTCTCGTTATTATCACATCGGTCACGACGTAACGATTGCAGCGCGTAACGCTTCATTGCGAATTAGAGCCGCGTTTCTCTCTAATCTTTCCTCGTCTCTCATCTATCTGTTCTCGCGTGCGACTCTCATCACAACCGGTAAATTTACGGAGTCTCGCATCGCGCGAATGAGATTTGTAGAACAGTTCCATTGTGCGTCCGCGCGAACTTCGACGGAGTCGTAATCGAGTTCGCGACCCCGCTACGTTAAATTCTACCCGTTAAGATGATAAAGACAGGAGGAAGGGTAAAAGGCGGAAGCCGCGGCAGATAGGCATGCGTAAAATATGGCACGTGGAGAAATACACACGCGCACATGCTGAGAGAGATCGCTCTGGGGTCAACCTTCGTCAGCGAGCGAGAGAGCCGCGGGTGGTACGTCAATGCCGTTATAATCCGCGGCGGAAACAGGATATGAAAGTCGATTCGCGGGCGTTCATAGGAGAGCACGTCTAGGATAGTTTCGGGTTACCTTGATGCGAAATATCGCGCATGCACATGAACACCTGCGGCCGACCCCGCGCGCGGAACGCGCGACGAATTCACGTCGCGGGTTCCCTTCTCACGAAAGTAGGCTGTAGGAACACGTTAGGTAATTAATCCGCTCGCGTGACGAGGGTGACGAGGAGCGAGAAGAGGAAAAGGGAGGACGACGGAGACATAAATAATATTTCTTGCCGCCGCGGATCGACTCATGCGAGTTAAAACTTTCATCTTTGTTCTTCCGCAGCCCCGCCGCAGGAGGAGCCACCCAGACCTGCATCACGTACGACGCCGTAAATCATGCCTACGTCGAGGCGAGAAAGCGCATCAGTGAGTATATAAAATTTCATTAAGAGGAATTAATTACGCCCGCACATAATTCATATCACATGAACCGATAATTGCCATCGATAATGGGTAACGTGGGTATTCGCGACGAGCGATTTTCCCGCGCATCTCTCGCGTTCTCTCTTATAATTATTGAGAGAAATGATATCTAAAAAGTAAAGAAATATTTATTCGGTAGTGAAATATACAAATCAACACTGAGGAAAAAGTTTCTTCTCTATGTAAAAATATCAACATAAACAAATACAGGGTATTCGATAACTCACAGATAAACTTCGGTGTACATGTAGATTAGGTCAAACTAGACAAAAAATTCTTCTACCATTTTGCGATAAACCACGTAAAAGTTATTAATTAATGAAGATTCGTAAATGATCACGCGCCATACGTAAATGAACTATAATGACAATCTCTCTCTCTCTCTCTCTCTCTCTCTCTCTCTCTCTCTCTCTCTCTCT
>NW_022639651.1:414768-420294 GCF_010583005.1 Odontomachus brunneus
CTCTCTCTCTCTCTCTCTCTCTATATGCTTATATAATATAATATATTAGGTCAATTTAAATGGAAAAGTCCTCTACCATTTTCTATATAATCACGTAAATGTTTAGTTATTAATCAGAGAAAATGGTGTATAGTTGTGCACGATAATACACCAATTTTTTTTTATTAATAACTAAACATTTATGTAGTCATTGGAAAAATAGTAGAATTTTTTATTTATTAGTTTGTTCTATACAAGAGCATATAGCTCTTGTATGTCGTTATCTTAGCTCATCTATAGCGCGTGATCATTCACGAATTTTTCTTGATTAATAACTCAAAATTTGACCTGATTATTCGCAATAATAAAGGAATTGTTTGTTCAGTTTGATTTAACCTATCTGTACACTACGGTTCCTCCGTGAGTTACCCTGTATTTACTTATATATTAATGCACATATTTTTACACTAAAAAATAATCTTTTCTCAAATGAGAAAACGCACATTCTCTAAATAATTTTCTAAGATAGTTTTTTATACAAAAACTTATTTGTCTTATAGCTTTGTTTATTTTATAGCTTTTAATCTGAGTTCTTCACTTACAATCGTAATTTTATTCATTTGGGAAATTGGAATTAATGCCAATTAGATCCTAAAAAATATTCCATAAGGATTATAATAAGAATGGCATTCCCAATTGGCAATACACCTATTTAGGGCAAGTTTTTGGGTAATCTTTTACTTTAAAGTTATTTATTCTATTTAAATAATAGAATATAATTTCAACTAAATAATGTGTCATTAGTATCCACCGAATCTTTCACTTCTCACCTATATTTTTCTTAGTGTACTTATTCGCTCGCGTTACTCTTTTATTTTTTTTTCCTTTGGCATTTCCCTCACATTTTCATCTCTAACACTATGCAATCACCCATAGACGTCGCGAGACCAAAGGCGGAGATGTGGCGGCCGGAGGATCTGGCGACGGTTGGCGAGCTGCTCCTCGACATCACCACAAATCTCGCGCAAACGTAAGTCACGTGATCACCACCCCTATTCCGGTTCAAATCTCGCGCGAGATCTCACTCTTTTCCCGAGATCCGATCGCGATCAACGTTATTCGCTATTTCGCTAATTGTCCGTTGACCTGCATCCAGATATGGACTGACCTATGAGGAAATCGAGAAAAGTCTTCCACTGATCGACACCTCGAAGACGTTCATTCGCGAAGTCTGCCCCGCTTTCCTCAGCAACGTGGAGTGCCGGCCGGGGAAGTACCGGCGCTACGATGGTCTCTGCACGAATCTGCAGAATCCAACTTGGGGAGCCTCTCTGTCGCCTTTCGCAAGGTAACGTCTTCTCTCACCATTCTTCGGACGGTTATTCGGCGAAAGTGAATGCAACGCGTTCTGATAGTTTCTAAGGTTGCTCTCTACATTTCCGCATAGAAAATTTCTTGAGACCTAATTGAAATTTTCAGTCCGATTCCCCAAAATAACTATAAACTTTAGTTAAACACACACAAAAAAATATAATTTCATCTTTAACAAAATATTTTTACATTAGCCTCTCTCAGGAGGATTCTTCTAAAATTAAACAAATATTCTAACAACTAAAAAAAGAACTTTATTTGCAAGATACTATTGACTGTAATCTCATATTCTAAGCGAAAACTTTTGCCGAAAGAGTAATTCCTCTCCTAATGAAGAGGATATTATAAATAGAATATTTTTCTTTTGATTTTAGAGGAATCTTCTTAAGGATAAAGACGATATTATGGACGTTAATGTTTCAAGCATGATTCTAAGTAAGAGAAACCCAAAGTTCAAAAACATTGCAATATTTTTCTGATTTTCTACATACTACACATTTCTATATGTTATAGAAATGAACAAAACGTACGTTCATTTTCCAAATAATTGCATCACTCAGTAGAAAATAGAGTGTTTTAGAAATATTTAATTTTCTTATTTTTTGTTCTATTGAAAGAATACAGTTGGTATAAAAATGGAATACTCTATTTGATACACAAAAATATACTGATGTTATCAACTGAAAAAAGCACGAGATCTCTTAGCATTTCGATTCTAAATAGAGAATTTATGTTTAGGGCAAGAATAGGACTCGCAATTAGTATCATAGTGGAGTAATTAATTCTGGGACAAACTTGGGCATTCTAATCAGCATTTGTGCTGTACCTGGAAAAATCTTGGGAAACTTTTATACGGATTGTTCTTATAGATTGATGAGCCCCCAATTCGCGGACGGCCTAACGGCGCCGAGGATATCCATAACAGGTCATAACCTACCGCTGTCGCGAATCGTGTCGCGCACCATGCATCCTGACGAAGGTTACCACGACCACGCCGGCACGGTGATGGTAATCGCATGGGGGCAGTTCATGGACCACGATTACACTCTGACCGCGACGCCTTTAGGTATGTACTTTGCATCCTATCCTGGGGATAGCCTGCAATACGACGTTGTCGTGATTACGCTACGCAATTGATCTTGAAGAAAGCTACGACAGACGGACGGTGGCGAGTCATACATTAGCACGATTAAAGTCGGAGCGATCATTTGATCGCGCGGGTAGAAATTAGAAAGCGCGCCTTGAGCGTCGGGAGCGGATTGCCCAAGCTGCTCAAGTCGAATAAACTATATCGAGATATTTGATACGCGCTCGCTCGCTCGCTCACTCATTCACTCGCTCGTTCGCGCATCGTAGATCGCTCGGCCCTTCCATCCGAGATCTGAACGTTTACCGTATATATCGAAAGGAGGGTAACTACGAGAGAAAGCGAGCGATCGCCCGGCCGGATAACCAATCACGTGTCCGTCTGTGACGTTTTCGAGCACTTCGGTTTCGAGATCACTCGCTCACGAATGTGTCAACCAGAATTGGCGAGCTGCAAAACTCGAGCGCCGCTCGAAATACGACTGCGACATTCGCCAATTATTGGACGGTTCTCGGAAGAAGGAATAATTTAGAGTGCAATTCCATTGATGCCCGCCGGCGATCCCACGCGTGCGACCCTAGCCCGGGTTCAGGTAGAGATAATGGCCGTTATTTGAAACTCGTTTCAAGTGAGATCCTTAGATTTAATTCAGAATTAGATGAGAATTCTTTTCAGTTAAAACGCGATTATAAATATAAATGCCACATATACTACATTATATCATTATACCATTATACGATTATATCATACAATTCGACTGAAAAACTTAGATCTAACTCTAAAATTTAAGTATCTCATATGTGAGGCAAGTTTTAGGTGACAATTATTGATACAAGCCTAAGACCTATATTAATGGTCGTTAAAATTTCGAAGTTACTCTCAGATAAAATACTCCCTTGGTAGAGCACAAAACATCCCAGAATCGTCCTGCATATATTCAGAATATCCTGAGGATTTAGAATGTTCAGAGTATACCTAGAATAATCTCGGAACATTCGGTGCTAGTTTAAATGTGAATTTAGAGTTAGATATGAGGTTTTCAGCTAAATCGCGATTACAAATACAGAGTGTTTCATAAGAGAACAACGTTTGCAGTTCTCGTGGAGACATAATATGGATTGAGGTGAATATAAAAGTCTTATACCGTTTTATAATATTCGTAATAATAAGCGCAATATTAATTAAAGAAAATTTGTGAACGATATGGTAGATGAGATAACGCGAGATATGGTAGATGAGCTAATACTTATACATTAGGTCAAATTGAACTAAAAAGTTTTATACTTTTTTTCTAAGAACTTTGTAGATTTTTAGTTATTATTTTGTTAGTTATTATTTATTATTTTGTTAATAATTATTTTATTGTTGATTTTTAGTTAATATTTTTAAAAAAACTTATTGGAGCGCGCACCACTTTATCTGATCATTCGTCCCTGCTTTAATGGAAAAAACTATTTGTTTGATTTATTTATTCAGCTTAACCCTAGAACTATTAAAAAGGAAGTCAGAACTCTTAATAGTTCATGAATTTTCACAAGATAATACGCTAACGTTAAACATATGATGCAAACTGGTCAAAGGTTGCGTTGGAGCTCTTATTGTTGTTTTAAAATCTCGAAAGACAAGTGAAATTTATGTTTCAACGTCTTTCTATATCTAGGGGACGACAGCCGAAAGTTTCTGACTGCTTATACGCTCGAATACTTCGAGAATTGCATTATATCCGTGCAACGTTCCATGCAAGTGATTATAACTTTATAATTTTAAATTATAAAGGGAAGTATTCCTTTAATTGAAATGTTATTAGTTAAAATAAAGTTTCCTGTAATTTTATGATACACTGTTTCAAATAATAAAAGCAATTTTCATTCATAAAATTATTAAAATCAAACATATAAATGGACGAGGTAAAATTGACCACTATTTAAGGATCGGTAGGTCTGTGGAGACCTCTCGCGAAGATCTTGGAACTACTAATCAGAATACATATTTTATATGTAGCCCACTGAAATATATATTACCTAGAACGCGCGCTGCCTCTTGAGGCGTGCGGGATGAGAGAGAGGTTCCTTGTTTCCTCTCTTATCCTTGTCTAGTTCACAGTATAGCCGAGAATGGGGAGAATGTGATACAATCCAAATTAGAAGTTAGAGATAATGAAAAGCAATGACCACTGAATGACCAGTGACTTAAACTTATGAACGAAAGTTTAAGATATAATAAAATATATATTTTTTTCTCATTTATTAGTATTCACTTATTGACTTATTAGGAAACTTATTAAGAAAAACAAAGCAAAGATGGTTCCTATTTCGAAGATTCAGCTTATGTTTAGAAATCAGCCGATTTAGCTTTTGGTTCAGACTGTACTAGACAAAGACAGAGCACTATTCGAGACCTACAAGCATGCTCTCTCTCATCCCGCAACACTCAAAAAATAGCGCGCGTTCGAGGTAGTACATATTTCAATGATGTAGCCTTCTTCGCTTAAATTATTAGTCAATCGATATTAAAGCATGATAGTCACGTTGTATGTTCGTATTTCGAATGTTATAAAAATTTCACGTATTATAAAAAATATACAGTTTACAGGGTCGCTTCGGATATAAAGTATAGAAGAAAATTGTCTCTATCATGTTTGTACAGTCAATTATAACAATTAATTATCTAGAAAATTGTAACTTCAAAATTCTGAAAAATGTACCATCTGATCCCAGTTTAATTTTGAAAAATCTATTATCTAGTCCTACAAATACATAATACTATATTATACTATACATAACATTATATGATCTCATACATGATATATATATATATATATATATATATATATATATATATATATATATATATATATATATATATATATATATATATATATATATATATATATATATATATATATATATATATATATATATATATATATATATATATATATATATATATATATATATATATATATATATATATATATAAGGAGATATATGATTTATACAGGGTGAGTCATTTTAGTCTATGGATCCGAATATCTTCCAAATTACGGTATCTACAAAAAAATGGTTTAGATAAAAGTTGACCAGGACAGA
>NW_022639651.1:420304-456452 GCF_010583005.1 Odontomachus brunneus
TGACCCCCTCTGTCCTGGTCAACTTTTATCTAAACCATTTTTTTGTAGATACCGTAATTTGGAAGATATTCGGATCCATAGACTAAAATGACTCACCCTGTATAACATATTATATGATATAAATTATAATTTTAATGAAAAATTCAAATTTCACTCTAAATTCAGATTTGAGTGTCTCCACGTAAGACAAATTTAAAGTAAGAGCTATTAATACGAGTTTCTTTTCGTTGGATCATGAGAACCGGCACGCATGGGATATCAGCAGCGCATACAATCATATGGTTGTTGTTATATCGATCTTCGTAACCTCGCAGATCCTCTGAACCGAAACGACCCGGAGGAATGTTGTTCCCGGCCGCCTCACCTGAAGAATCCGTACTGCAACGAAATCCTCATACCGGAGGACGATTACTTCTACCGGCTATTCAACGTTCGTTGCATGGACTTCGTCCGCGCTTTTCCCGCTGTTCGACCCGGCTGTCGCCTCGGCTCTCGGGTGCCTTTCAATCTTCTCACGGGTGTGCTGGACGGTAACACGGTTTACGGCATTACGGAAGCTTTCGCTAGGTATAATTTGAATGCAATGTCCTTAATACGATTCGTGATAACGTAAAGCGAAATGATCGTTCTCGATCGTGTTCACTTAGAAGATAGAAAATCTTCTGGTGTCTAAACTATATCTCATAAAAATTGTGGATTCTGGTTGGGAAATTTATGCAGATACAAATTAGAAATGTAATGTTTGGATACGATTTTAAGTTGAAAACCTAAACAAACCTCACTTGCTCTCCTCTCCTCATTTCTCTCTCTCTCTTTCTCTCTCTTCCCCCCTCTCTCTCTCTTTCTCCCCTCTCTCTCTCTCTCTCTTTCTAAAGATTTTTGTTCTAATTTTCATTTTATTAAAATTAAACAAATCATATGAAACACTTTGAGTATTTATACTTTGTGAGTAGGACTATTTCAAAAACGTAAATACTCAAACTGTTTCAAATATTTATTTTATTTTATTCTCTGAAAGTATACCGATTTTATCTATTAAAAGAACATATACTTTTTATTGTAATCCTGTTTCGATTGTAGATAAAGTATCTATTGGGACAAGAATGAGATTCCCAATTGGTATCACAAAGTAATTTTGGAACTATTTTGTGCGTGATAGAACTAATACAAGCATTCTGATCGGAACTTACACTACTTGAGGAAAAATCTTAATCAATTTTTATGCGGAAATTTTTGAAACATTATCGATCCCACTTACATCGAAACGAACGTTAATATAAAGTAACGTAATATAAATTTACATTAATATAAAAATTGCAGTAGTACAAATTAATATAATAACAATTTAAAAGGCCAAGCATTGAAACACTATGACGTGGGGATTAAGATCGAGGTTAACTACTTCCACATCAGCAACTTCAAGAAGAAGGCATATTCAATATTCGCGATGTATTTTCATAATTCATTAAATGCTTTTAGATTTTGCTTGATACCTGTCTTCTGTTCTTAAAGCGCTTAAATAAAATCTAACTTTTAAATGTGAACTGATTTAACCCAAAATAATATTTATACAAGTTACTTCCCACGTCACGTATACCAAATTCTGATCTCGTAATATAAATAAATAAAAATTTAAGATAAATAAATAAGTGTTTTCGTTGCGTTTCCTAGGAAACTTCGCACAGGCTACGGCGGATTGCTGCGGATGAACCCGGTCTTCGCGGAGTACGGTCTGAAGGATCTGCTGCCACTGAAGCTGGACATACCGGACGAAGGGTGCACTCGACCGAACCGAACGATGTATTGCTTCGAAGCCGGTAACTCAGAATCTCATGGAAACGAAAAAAATATCGCGAGAGATATTTCTATGGAGATAATCTCTCCATTGCGTGCGCTCGTTGTATTATTGGCTCCCGCGGTCGTGACAAATCAATCGCGTCGGCGATTGCCTTCGCACAACGACTTTCGCGAAGCCGGTGAACGCGGCGTCAGGAACGCGATTCAGGGCACGGGCTATTAGCTCGACTACATGTTCATTTGAATGCACAATGAGTGTACACGGCGATGACGCGTGAGTCAGCTCGTCGGATGTGGCCGCGCTAATGTAACTATTCTGATTTTCGCCGATTATATTCCGCGACCGATGATACACAATGGACTGGTAAGTCACGCTTGTTCTCGCTCAGCGCCGCTTACCAACTGCCTATCACTCCCGTACGAGAAAGAGCAAGAGAGAGAGAAAGAGAGAGATGGCCATGATCGACGCGATTGCCCCGTGATTTCGCGCCAGCACCCACGTCTTGTTCGCTCGCGACCAGGTAGAAATCATTTTCCCACGTCGCGTACAGCCGCGGAGACCGAACACCTTACGTTCTCGCGCCTACACGCCAACCAGGCCTGACCGGCCGGGGCTGCAGGTTTCGTGAGACGAAACAATTCGACGGCGGCGATAATTGTACGCGTTTATCGCCCACCGATTCATGTAGATCGCAGGCCTTTACCGAACCCAGTAGAGACAGGAACCGGTATGCTAAATCATAAATCGACCGAGTGTCGGTCATGCGAGCATTTGGCGTCACCGCACATACTTTGTACTCAAGTGAATCGCATATTAAAAAATCAAAAAAATTTAATGTTATATTACCGTTTTTAAACAGTGATAAAACGGTGATAAAGTTATCACTTGAGTTTTTCGGGATTTCGGTTAACGTGCTGAACGACACCCGCATAGAAATGCCCACGATTTTTCCAGACACAGTATAGATTCCGATTAGAATGCCCAAATTTGTCCCAAAATTGGTCCCATTACGGCATTAATTAAGAATTTCATTTTTGTCCTAAACGTGGGTTCTCTGTCTGGAATCAAAACAGAAGTACTGTACTTCTCGCTTTACTTCAGTCAAAATTCGTCAAGAAATTTTCTAAGATTTTCCCACATACAACAAAGATTCCAATTACAATGCACGAAATTTGTTTCTCAAAATTGCCCAAAATTAATTTCTCTCTTGATATCCCACTTTGATATCAATTAGAAATCTCATTCATGTTTCAAATGTGGATTCTCTGTCTAAAATTGAAACAGAATACTGTAGGAATTCACATAATTTTTTTCAATCGAAAGAAATACCCTAAATCTACCCAGAGAAGCAACATAGAAATTTTTCTGGAATTCAATCTAATTTCCCAAAAATTATGGAATATAGTTGGAAAATCTATGAAGGTTCGGATTAAGAAGTGTAATATTTAAAAAATGCGATTATAAGTGAAAAACCCAAACGGATATCATTTTTCTGCTGAATATTTCCTCAAAGTTTTCTTTCTCTCAATTTCTGTTTTATATTTATGTTGAACAAAAATATTTAAAACGCTTTTAATATTTACACACATTTTATAAGTACTTGAAAAGCGTAAATACTTCAAATATTTTGTTCAATCCCTTTTAAAATAAATTATTAAATGTTTTAATAATAAAACATTATATATTATAATTTTACTTTAAATATGAAACCTTAACATCACAGCAAACATTCAAATATGTATTGTAATTATTTACAATTAAATTACTTTGTAACGTCATAAACTAGTTACAATTACTAATAGTTTTCAACTAAAATATTCAAATTTATCTCAAAATTGGTTATCCCGTTACGATATTAATTAGGAAATGTTATGGAAACTTGTGCTTCTTCAGTCCCGTAAAAAATTTCCCAAGACTTTCCCAAATACAAAATAGACTCCGATTAGAACGCACAATTTCGTCTAAAAAAAGTGCGTTATTCCACGATACTTATTGAGTATCCCATTTTCGTTCCAAACATGGATTCTCGTTCTATAATCAAAACAGAAATAATGTAGTAACTTACTTTTTTCAGTCAGTAACATCGCCTTAGTTTACACCGAGCACTTGATACGCGTACCAAGTACAAGTACATCCGTACTAAATTGCTTAATACGCACGTATAAACGCTCATAAATTACTTTAGTGCGGTCTGGCTTGATACACCTGATCACGACCAAATAGATAGATATCAGACCAAGTTGGTACGCGTATTAAAGTTTCCAGCGCGCTGTAAACGCTTGGTTTGTTTTGGATCGTACCAAATCGTACATATCACTGTTGTGAGATTAGTTTCAAGTTGAAATAGAAAAGTGAAAATAGGCCAATTGTTGCAACTTCTTGATAAACTACTTAACAGTTAAATTATATGTCTGCCTTCGTTTTTTCTTCAAATTAGACAAAAATAAACATATAATTTAACTATTAGATAGTTTACCAAGAAGTTGGGACAATCAGCCCAATGTTATGTAAAAAAGATGCTAATTGGACAGAAATACGAATATTTCTTGAACTAGTTACAGAAAATGTATATATTTTAAAAGTATTTTAAAAATATTTTAAGTATTATCTTCACATACGTTTCATTATATTCTTGAGACGTTTTTCCCGACTCCTTGTTGTATATTTAAAATTTCGAATAACATTATAAATGATGTTATAATTTGTTCTACGTCTTTTTCCACTATTTTCACAATTATCGTGAAATTATCGATAAAAGAATGAATATCGCTGAGATGTTTAAAATTAATATAGAAAACTTTATCTAGATTAAAAATCTAACCTAACCTGTAGTTTTAAAAGAAATCGGTGTAAACAGGAACATATTAAATATTTAGTTCGCAACAACTTGAGGCGTATACAGTGTAAACTAGACTATTAGTACTTTTATAGTATAAAACAGGCTATCCTATTTTTACACCAATTATTATATATTCGATAGAATGGATATTCAAAAACAAAATATTTTTATAGTACTTTGAGTATTTTACTGAATAATAAAATTATTTGGGAAGTCGACATACTTTGTTCAATTTTAATGTAAAATGTAGACCAGAAAGAATATTAGGAAAACTTTGAGTTTTCCACTTCGTATTAATAGTCGTTATTTGAAACTTGCTTTAAGTGAGATACATAATTTTATTTTAGAGTTAGACCTGAGTTTCTCAATTGAATCGCGATTGCAAGTGTAATGTCACATGTATATATTATATAATTCAAATAAAAAACTCTTATCTAAATTCAGATTTGAATATTTCACGTAGGACAAGTTTAAAGTAACAACTATTAATACGAGTCTTAGACACATATATTTGAAACATTATACTTTTGAGCAGAACCTCTAATTATCTTAATAAATTGAATTAAATCCCAATTAGATTCCAGGGAATTTTCTATGCGAGTGTCTGCTTCTCTCTCTCTCTCTCTCTCTCTCTCTCTCTCTCTCTTTCTCTCTCTCTTAAACGATTTAACACGGATGAGAAAGGGAATGCTCGTGATACAAGGTCACCGACTTATACAAAGTCACAAACAGAGTGAGAAAAATGCGCACGTGTACGACTGCTTCGCGAGTTGTACTTGTTATCCCACTTATTGGCCACGATTAACGCGCAAATTAATTCGAAGTGATTGATAATCAAGATTTTTCAACGTAATCTATTAGCGTCCGATACACGACTCAGTCATCTATCTTTACTTTCAGGTGAGATTCGAGTGAACGAGCAGCTAGTATTGACCTGCATGCATACGTTGATGGCGCGAGAGCATAACCGGCTCGCTAAAGCGCTGGCACTCGTCAATCCGCACTGGGACGATGAGATTCTCTTCCAGGAAGCTAGGCGCATCGTCATCGCGGAAATACAACACATCACCTATAACGAGTTCCTACCGATATTACTCGGCAAAGACGTTATGGAGAAATTCGGTCTTCTCCTCGAGAAAGAGGTGAGTGAGATTGATGACTCGGAAATACACGTTTATATAAAAAGTAAAAAGAAAAAAAATACGCAAATACGGATTAATTACGAGTAAGTGCGCGATCTACCGTGGCGCAAATGAAGAGACTTTCACGAAGTCATCGGCGGACATTCGTAATCGCATGAATGAAAAGTCCGAAGAAACGATTAAGGTTCACAACAACATGCATTTTCTGTTCGTTTTGCACGGATGTCGACCATTTGCGGTGGACGTTGACTCAGTAAGAATTAATTTTTCATAGAAATACTGGGACGGATATGACCCGAGCATCAATCCCGGCGTAATAGATGCTTTCGCAGCCGCCGCTTTTCGATTCGGCCACTCGCTACTGCCTACAGCTGTGGAACGATGGAGTAAGGCGCACAAATTCATCGGTAAGCTATGTCGAATACGAATGTTTTCTTCATTTGCCTATTCTCTGGACAATCCCCGTATAGAATCCTCTCGTATATCTGGAAAAGTTTCCCAAGATTTTCACAGATATAGCAATTTCGCAATAAAAATATCTGAAATTTATATTCTATTCATGGGACTTCTTTTGTTAATAATTTTTTAATAAATAATGAGCGACGGTTAAAACCTTTTGATTGTGACTCAGGAGAGTCATTTCTATAATATATGTCAACATCAAGATCCCCTATTGGAGAATCCCCTATTCGGCATTTTTACCGCAATTTTAATTAGAATATTCAAAGAGTGCGATTAAGCGCTCATAGACGTTTCGCCTGATTTTGGGATTCTTAATAATGATTTTTTTGCATACGATTAAAGTTCACGTCGAGTTGATTCCAAAAAATAGATAACTCCTTATCTCCCTTATAGAAATTTAATACTGATAAATGATAATTTGACCAGTGATAATTACTGTCGTTCAATAATTTTATTAGTCATACGTGTAATAAAATTACGTGTAATAATATCACAGCCAGTGATATTTTTCTATAAAGGCTGAGCTTCTTAGCATTCTGTATTCTTGGTAGTTTCCGCGATTTCGACTACTATTACGATTTCCTACTATTACGATAATCGTACTGATAATCAACTATGGCCGATCACTGATCAGTTAAGATTTCATTGATAACTTTTGCATTAGTGTTGTTTTTGGTGGTAAACAATAAACATGCAGCGCATATTATAAGCAGTTGAATTTGTTACCACTACTAGCTTATACTTATCTTTGTTTACACGCCGCCATCTGTTGAAATTGGGACTTTTTTGGGTCATTTTTCTCGAGAACAGTATGAGAAGTTCAGGTTAAAAGGTTACATATTTGAAATCCACGTAAGCTTTAATTGTGAACAAAAGAATTGTCATTATCAAGGATTTCAAAATCAAACAAAACTTAGCTGCCCCTTTTGTATTAAAATTTATTATCTCAGAACGATATCGACTCCCAAGAATGAAAAATCCCATTTTTGTCATCTAAATATAAATTCTTTGTCTAGAATCGGAATAAAAATAAATACTATAGAAACTCGCACATTTTTCTATCGGTAATGTCAGTATATTTTTATGACACCAAACAGAGAATCCCATTTTTATATCAACTATTGTGTATTCGATAGAATAAGAAATCAAAAAAATAAAATATTTTAAAGTACTTTGAACATTTTATGGCACAATGAAATTATTTGGATAGACAACATGTTTTGTTCAATTTTAAAAATAAAAACTAAAAAATAAAAAAGTAAAAACTAGAGAGAAGAAGAATGTTCGGGAAAGGGATTATATGATTCTTTTTGAGATAATGAAATTAAAATTTGAAATTAATTAATGAATGAAATTAATTTTGAAATAATTAAATAAGGAAGAATAGGAGTTACAAATCAACACGCAGATGTAATAGCGTGATGTTAACAAACTAAAACATAAATTGTTAGTATCTGTCTTTACAGATGTACAGAGGAAATTTTTTTTTTCAATAAAATATAAACCCATATTTCCTCTATACATCTGTGAGAACAGACACTAACAATTTATATTTTAATTAGTTAACATCACGCTATTATATTTGCGTGTTAGTTCGTAACAGATCCTTACTCTTCCTTACTTGAATATTGGAGAAATTTTGAAGTCCCTACTGAGAATCTTATTTGAAACATTGCACTTCTAAATAGGACACATAATTATTTTGGGGAATCCGATTGTATCTGAAATAGATTCCAAGAAATCTCCTATAGAACTCCTCGGAGCCAAAACTTATAATTATTTTAAGAAGTCAAATTGGATGCTAATTACATTCCAAGAAATTTTCTATGGAAGCTCGCGCCGCCTACGATTCTCCGCGAAATTTTACTTCGAGTTTCTCTGACTAACTGCAAACGTCTTTTTCAGCTTCCAAAAGACTGTCGGACCTGATAAGACGTCCTTACGATCTATATCGCGCCGGTGTATTCGATGAATATTTTATGGGCCTGATGAATCAAGTCGCTCAAGCGATGGACGATTCGATAACGCAAGAAGTAAGACGCGGCGATTCGCGGGAACAGATGAGATGTGCGATTTTGCACCGCTATATTGCTGATCTTCTTTCAGGTAACGAATCATCTGTTCAAGAAAGTGGGAGCGAAATTCGGAATGGACTTGGTGTCCTTTAACATGCAGCGTGGTCGCGAGTTCGGTATTCCTAGTTATATGGAATTCAGGTGAGCCGAAATATCATTAAACTTTGTTTACATCAATGAACTTGTTATTACTGGACTAACTTTTAATTATGTAGATTCAGATAAATAATGTGTGATAACTTATGATTGATACTAATATTGAAATTAATTTTGATTACTTGCTCCTCAGTTTTCAAAACTTATTTAACGCGCAACATATGTATGATAGCGGTAGTTTTTCTTTCTATGTTCACATAAATAAATTAAGTCTGTTTCATACAATTATATGAAAAAATACATGGTGATCTATAGGGAAGGTTTTCCAAATGAAAAACCTTGGTAACGAACATCTTAATCACATTGAGAATTATTAGAAAATTATGATAATGTTTGGTTTCAAACTTCTTATCTTTCTATTATTCTAACACGAAAGTGGTAATACATAGCAATATATGTGTATACATTAGAGATGTGTAAATCAAAGATTTTTTATGTCAAATCGAATCGAATCGAATTGTTAAAAGAATTTTTAATTAACATAATCATTGAATTCAACATGAAAATAGTGACTTCAGATGAGAGAGATAACATTGATCATGTGATATCAATTCCTTTTAAGATAAAAGATATATAATATATAGTCGGTAAACGTGTATGGAATACAGTTCTAGCCTTAAAAGCTGCGCAACGACACATATCGATCCAACAGTTGTCGGTAAAAGTTTATCTAGAAGCCATTATCTTCTTTTAATATTTTTGAAGAAAATCTTAATGTATAGCAAACTTTTCAAGTCGTGCTAATTAATCCGTAAAGCTGGATGTTTTTAATACTTCGTTAATGCTAATGTTCGTATTCGAATCTTTTTGATTCGAAATTTTCGAATTATTTGGATTCGAATTTAAATCAAATCGAATTTCATTTGATTCGATTCGAATTCGAATAGTTCGCACATCTTTAGTATACATATAAAATTATTATTGCTAACACTATAGTAGCACTTACTACAAAAATAAGTTTTCTAGTTACAATTATTTCGCCATATTATTTACAGTCACATTTATAGTCACAAATGTTTTTTCCTCCGTGAAAATAAAAACTTTGTTAAGTTAATCAGAATTCAGGATACAGACTGGTTTGTAAGATATGAACAAATTATATTTTTGGTTAATGTAACCAAACTAATTTGGTTAAAGCATTTGGTTAAAGTAACTAGACAGACAAGTTATTTTAATTAAACTAAACTTTTTTAATTGAAAGTTGTTTCTTAAAGTATTAGCGCATAATTTCGCTTGAAATTTAATTGATTTGATATTACATTGTACTTGAAAAACTCGTCTCTTTTTATCCAGATGGGATTCGAACCCACACTGAGAGAAAAATGTATGATATTTGGAACTATAATGGCATAGTAAAAAGATTATAGTTAGGAATATCTTTTTTATAGTAAATGTCACCATAATGTTTGTAATATTTACAATATAAGCATAGTATAACTGACTCATGTAAAACTTTTACCAAGAATTATAATTATTTGAAATAAAAAACATAGTAAGGTAGCAAATATTAAATGGTAAAAGAAATATTTTATATAGAACTATTTTATATAGTCAATACAATTGGAATATTTGGAAAATATTACATGTAACTATATTCCCAAAGCGTTTTACTATATATATAGAATGATAAGATGGTGACTATAAATGTGTGTTCATTCTGCTATATCTTCGTGTTTAGATGAACTATAAATATATGTTTGAGGCCAAAACGAACTATAAAATATAGTGAGATTATAGTTATTCCAACTATTTTTTTCTCTCAGTGCAACGTCTTCGGATTGTAAATTGTCTGTTTATGTACAACGCTACTTCCTTAATTGATAGATCCATTATATATTGTCTACATGTTGTAATTAACGTTGAATACCAACATATGTGATTATAATAATCAGAAATTATATTTAGTTCAATCAACTGTCGTTAACCAAACATATCACGTTCATCCAATCATTCTTTCTAATCATAATAAGCAGATACTTAGATGTTATAACTAGATCAGCAGTAACTAAATTCTGACTGTTGTCAGATTTAAATGTTTTGGGTAGCTACTAGAATATTTCATTGTAATAACCATAAATTCTGTTTACTTCAACTAAATCTTAGTTAACCAAATATATCACGTTAATCCAACTGAGTTTGTTTCTTCCGTGCATTCATGAATCGATAATTCCAGGAAGTACTGCGGCCTGCCAGGAGCGGACAGCTTCGAGGAGCTGTTCGGCTCCATGCCGAACGAGACGATCAGACGATACAGCACTATTTTCGAGTGAGTGTCGCACGTTCGTAAGACGGCGAAACCTTCGGAATATCGAAAAGCCGATCGATCAAACTCTCGCGTCTCATTACTCAGTCAGTGGGCCGATCACGCTGTGTCTCTAAAAATAGCCTATCAGCCGGAGATAACGGCTACACCTGGTCGCATTGCTTTCAGACATCCCGCAGACGTCGATTTATGGTCAGGCGGTGTATCCGAGAGACCGCTTCCGGGTAGCATGCTCGGGCCAACCTTCGCCTGCGTGATCGCCACGCAGTTCAGTCATTCACGTCGCGGCGACAGATTCTGGTACGAGTTGTCGAACCAGCCATCGTCCTTCACTCTTGGTAAGATCCCTTTCGAATTGGCGAGAGTCGCGCGCGCACGGCCGCGCCACCCAAGGACTCGATAATCGTTAGTACAGAACGAAACGGTACCTTTTCAAACCGCTCTCTTGCTTTCACTTTTCTAGAACAACTGAACGAGATCCGAAAGACAAAGCTCGCCCGAGTGATCTGCGATAACACTGATCTCATCGACACGATACAGATCTATCCCATGGTACTTCCTGATCACGATATGTAAGTTTCAGCGGTCTCGTCGTAATCCAACGCGAGTGTCCAACCATAAAGTAGCGAATTTGCATCTAACGTAACCAGTAGTATAACGCTTGCTCTTTCTTATGTGGCTAGATAAAGTTGAATATGAATATTAAATTACAAATTACATATCAAATCGCAGTTATGAAATGGAAAATTATAACTAGTTGGCAGTCAGTAATATAACGCCCACTTCCTTTTCTTTTTATGATTTTTATGAAATCGCGTAAATTGTGTGATTTGATTAAATTTTTATTTGAAAGAAAAATATTTTGGATTTGCTATATGATGTCAAAATTCTAGTGATGGTATATGGTACCTGAATTATATATTTTAGGATAGACAGAGAACGTTATCTATTCTACCATATTTGATACGTAATGACTAGGCAACGGATAGATCACAAAAACTGCTATTTTACATTTCAATGAATAATCAACCAGTAACGAACTACTAATGAACTAAAAAGTTTAATTTAGTCAGCTAGTAGTAACATTTCTATATAGATAGGACTAACTTTTCGCTAAAGCCTTAAAAAGGTTTAAAAAAAAATTAACTTCCGCCTGTTTTCTCGCTTTTCTTTAATAATCTATATTTGGACTTCTCTAATAATCTGAATTTTAATTTTTCAATCGTGTGGCCAGAAATCCTCGGGTCCCGTGTCGAACCCAGATTCTACCCAGCATCGACTTGTCGAAATGGGCTGATTTTCCGACGACGAGTCATAGTGCACAATACGTGAGTAATCTAGCAGGCCAGTACAGGCAGTTCGGGAAATAAAAGAGGGTCTTTTTCACCACTCTAGAGAGATAAATAGAGTGCTCCTAGGCGAATACCATCACCACCACCATCACCACCACCACATAACTAAGCGAGTCACGAGTCGAGAAGCCCAACCCTTAGGCACTCTAACCCGAGACCACCCCGTAGGCATGCACTTATTAAAATAGGGCAAAAAAAAGAGTAGACTTCAAGCTTTTAAGATGGAACGAGTAGATTTTCGATTGAACCACGTAGAACACGATGAAGACAGAGCACGGAGTTGGTGTCGATGACATACTCGATCCGTCGTTTCGGTGGCGCGACAGTCGTTTCGACTTTCGCAAGTCAAATTCGTGATGTGATACCTTGATAAATACATCGACCTGAATGAAACCCTGATAAAATCTCGTGAATGTTGATACGGATTCTCCATAATTGAACACTCACTCTTTCACTCTCACGCACAACTATGAGCTTCCCAGTATCATGATTATTTACCACAGCATGTTATTTAATGAATACATAGCGTTCTATTATTCTGTGCATATATTCGCAGATGTGACTCCGCTCGTATATAACGCGTCTGGAAGTCTATTACGAAATCCGGTCATAGCCTGTAATTATATTGTTAAGTCATGTACATTGATCGTATAGATTGCGCTCATTAGTATCTTATTATCCGATCCTTTTCATATATTAAGGTAGTTGTATCACATGAAATGCGTTTTATGAAAAATTTATGAAACTAGCACTATACACAGTGAAGTATTTACTTGCACTATATACACAGTGAAGTATTATTTAACTACTCGTGTAATTAAAAATTACTGATCATTCGAATACTGAGATATTTGCAACTACAGTTAACACTTTTTACACGCATTCTTTGAAGTTAGCATGTTATTTTTAATTTGTAATATCTTCTAGATATCTTTTTAATTTTTAATATCTTCTACACACACTACGTGTAAGATTTTTATGAAAAGTTACCAGAATATTAAAAACTTATGTACAGATATTATACACAAATTTAAGAATTAACTATTTTGTTATTGATTAATTTTGTTAATATAACAGTGAAAAGTTTATAATTTATGATAATGCTCAAATAATATATATACATATGCATGTTTTAATACTTATTTATCTCTTTTTATTATCTATTAGATATCTCCATCAGATAAATGATGCATAAATAAGTCAGAAATATAAAAAATAATAATTTTTTCGTATTTGTAATATTGTGTGTTTACACACACACACACACACACACACACACACACACACACACACACACACACATACATACATACATATGTAGAGCATAGCCCATTTAACTTTTTACAGCTTTATACAGGTTCTCAGAAATTAAGAAAAATATGAAAAAAGTGTTTCCAAGAAATGTTATAGGATATCGAGCGGAAAAAAATAATAATATTTATTTGACCTTAAAATAATATTGAAAACCCTTCCCCCCTGTCAAAGTCAATTTTAATTTTTTAAATGGAATTATATGGTTTTTCGACATAAATTGATTTCTCTAGTCATTCTGCGTACGAAAGTACTAGAATAAAATCGAAAAGTAAACGATTTCCGAGATATTTTATATTTTATTCTGTCATTGTTCAATATAAAATATGAAATATCTTGTAAACTATTCACTTTTCGATTATCTCACTTCAATACTTTTATACGTAGAATAACGAGAGAAATCGATTGGTAATATTAATCTTTACACATTAATGCATCAATAAATTTGCAAAAAGCACGGAATATTATTTAAAGTTTCCGTATGTTTTTCTTACATCAATCGGTTTTACCGGTCATTCTACGTATAAAAGTATTAAAATGAAGTAAATAATAAAGTAGTATTAAAAAAGGTAAATAATTTAAGAGACAGCTCATATTTTGTATTGAAAAATAACAGGATAAAATATAAAATAATGTAAGAAGTATTCACTTTTCGATGATTTTATCTGAATACTTTTGTACACAGAATGACTAGAGAAATCGATTTATGCCAAAAAAGCCATATGATTCTATTTAAAAAATTAAAGTTGACCCGGACAAAGCTTCTCAAAACCATTCCAAGGTCAAATAAATATTACTATATACTAATAAATATTACTATAAATATTACTATTTTTTCTTCTATAACTTTTGTTGGAAATACTTTTCATCTTTCTTAATTTTTGAGTTATCGAGTTGTAAAAAGTTATGTGGGCCATCCTTAATTTCGTTTCAAATTAGCAATTGTGATAGTGAAATAAATTATAAAATTATTTCATTATAAAATTTTGTTTGATAAATAGTGAATAGTAAATTTGTGAGCGTTCTCCTTAATGCGTCACCGCGATAATACAGAACCTAGCGATACAACTACCTTAATCGTCTTTTATGCGACACGCTCAAAGTAATTTTTCTCAAAGCCATTATGATTACTTTACTCTCGACAAAATATCACACGCTCGATTCAGCATTACCCATAATACCGTATAACAACAATACACCCTTTTGTACATAGTAAGTCACAATCAAGTCGAATCATTATTCGCACGTAACCGTTTGTCACAGTCCCCTCAGCGTCATGGACCATTATAATGTAGCAGTGCTTAATATCTAGTCCTCTTTACTCTGTGAAATAAGTGTCCCTTGATTTCTAGAGCAAAGTACGCCAAAATTGATTTTAATGACATTCTGTCTCGTGCCTTTGAAGATACAATTGAAAAAAGGTGTATCACACAGTCAATTACATATATATATACATATAAAAATCCCCATCTGTGCGTTCAATGCGAAGCGCGATCATTTGACTATGTATTCTCGATTGCGGTTACGAATGGTATTTATTTAAGTCGAAATCGAAACTTTTGCCATTTGGAATAACCGCACACTACTATGTGGAATTGTAAGTGCCATCTTTTTAAATGATACTTCGAGCAATAAAGCTTTTATTATTGTCCTGTTTTATGTTTCGCTTGTTTCTCATTCTCGTTCTGCTACGACATCGTTTATTGTGAAGGAACTCATATTCGTAAGCTGGAAATGCAAATCGATAGGGGACAGCATTGTTCATGTTTTCTAAACTTCCTTTTAAACTTATCCGATACATATATATGCATACATAAATTGTATACGGAAAAAACAGTATTGTTGGCCCACATATAACATGATTAGGCTAAACAGTCCCAATAGTAAAATACAGAACGACTAATTATATGGTCGCTGTAACCACAAACCAATTACTAAGTTGTACCGACAATATTTTGTGGCTCTAACTTAGAGTGGATCCATGGTAAATGTCATCCTAACCAATTTCTGATTGCCACAACTAGATCACGCGCAATTACATTGATATAGTTGTGATATACCAAACGAACTGAATCATATCACCAAGTCATTACCATCACACAAAGATAAGTAACGTGATGCAACTCACAATATCTCTGGTTATATGCACCATATTTTTTTTTCCATTTCATATTTTTTATGTACTTATACACACACTGAGAGAAGAATTTAGTAAATATTATCAAAATTTGGTTACTTTTACTAAATGATAGACGTAAATATAGCGAGCCAAAGCTATGGCAAAACTTATTAATTAATTTAGTTCTGTAAAATAAATTATTTATTTGACAGAAGTAAAATTTATTTGCTTCCAGAATATATTTGGTAAATAAAGCTTATTGAATAGTTGAGCAAAATAAGCGATTTTGTAATAGTTACAAAATTTTTGATAGGTTCAACCAACTACCTGTAATAATAGATATTGAAACGATGTAATAGCTGCAAATGAATGAATTTTTCGTTGTACTGCAACAAAACATACTTATATTGGTAACAAAATAGAACTCATACCTACTGAATTTTTTATTATATGGGATATAACGATTTCATAACAATTATCAAATATCTGTTCATAACTGTAATATATTTCATGTTAAATATTTAACATTAAGTAACTATTACTAAATTATTTAATTGATGTTACTGTGAATGCAATTACGTCATACTCCCGATCTATTAAATATTTGGTAATTATTATCATATTTAGTATTAGTTACTAAGGACTCAATGAATTTCTGTAACTAAATGCAGTTTGTTATAGTTACCAGTCTTTTCTCTCAGCGCCATTAATCGTACTCTTCTTATGCTTTTCGCAACACATATCTCGCGTGCGATAAAATACACGAGAGCTCAGTTTGCACTTCATTAACGAATAGAAGTGCAAGCCAGCGAGAACTCAAACATGTGTTAAATGAAACTTTACCAATTATTCTTGCCGCCTATACATCGTTTCGCATTCCCAGTTTGCGTTTGTCCCAGGTATCCCGCCGATACCAAGTGAAGTATTGCGCGCAGCGGTATCGTGCACTCAATACCGCTCTCTCAGAATCAGATGATCGCGTTTGTAATCCCGGAATACGTGATCGCACCCGTATTTCGTTCTCATTTCATTTTCTCACTCCACATCCCCCCACCGCCAATTATCATGCACCTACATCAAAAGCTACAATTACCTATTGTACTATAGCAATGGGTGGAGGAGCAATTGCTTGACGTGCTGGGACAGCCGGTGAAACCGGCGATGGTACGGGAGCACTACGACAGGCAGCAAGCTTACCGAATCTTCTTTGAGAATATTAACGGCATTGCTTCGTATCTGGGCTTCACGAGAAAGTAACGTGCACCGGGGACGGCAAACGCCTGCTCGTAAAATATATCCACATCCGCCATACGTCATTGCTGCTCTCTTTCTCTGTCTCTAAAGACACTATCGAGTACATCACGTGAACATGAAAAAATGCGGCAAACTCGATCATCGATATCGATATACGTATCCTTATTTATAACGGGATGTATACGTATGTATGCGTAGTGGTATGCATATATGCGTAGTGGTATGTGCGTGTTGCGTATCATTGTACTTATGAAGTACTTTTTTTCTCTACATAAAAAAGTCAAGTACATATCTACCTAGAATTGCATGAAAATTTCCTAGGATTTCCTCAAGATATAGCATAGATTTTAATTATTATACCCAAATTTGCTCCAAAACTAGTTAACTCACTGATACCAATTAGGAATTCCATTCTTGTCACTCAAACATAGATTCATAGTCTAAAATCGAAATAGGAATACGCTACGCGGGTTGTTTGCGTATTTTCTATGTGACATATATGTTACCGGCAAAGTGAGAAATCTGCCATTGTATAGAATACCTAAGCATTACATATGAAATACTTAGGCATTTTATATGTAAAAATTGATAGACATTCTGTAGAATGCCTATATTATCGGCATTATGTGAAACTCTGATATTGTATAGAATACTTAGGCATTCTACAGAATATCTATTAATTTTTATATATAATGTCTAGGTATTTCATATATAATGCCTAAGTATTCTATATAATGCCGAATTTCTCACTTTGCTAGTAACACTTATACATTACAAAGTTTCACACAATGCCAATAAGATATACACGGTCGCTTTTCATGTAGACAATGTAAATTATGTAAAATATTCTAAAGAAAATATTGTGTAGAAAATTATATTAAGATATACAAAAAAGTAAATACAAGATAAAATCTATTTTGACTATTAATTATAAATGTAAAAGAGATAACAAGTTGCATGAAATTTTCACTTTATTATGTGACAGATTATTAAATTTAACTCTCTGTAGGCAAGGATGTAATCAAAGAATTCTATGAGCTCTAATTTATTTAACAAACAACGTTCATAAATTTATACCAGCATTCTAAAGATTAAATAAAAATATTATTTTTTCTTAATTTTTTATCAAGCTATAGTTCCTTAAACGACATCCACATATAGATTGTTCATTCTCTAGATAGATGTCTCATAGTTTACATTATCCACATAGTTTACGTTGTCTATACGTAAATGTAGTGGATCATAATTTACGCATAAACGCCTAACCCTGCTTTTTTCCCGTCGATATCCACAAAGAAATTTCCCCATATACAGCATAAATTTCGATTAGAATACTCAAATTTATTTCCAAATTTTTATTTCCTGATTATACCATTATGATACAAATTGGGAATTTCATTCTTGTTCCAAACATGGGTTCTCTGTGCAGAATCGAAACTAATACTAAATACTAAAATACTAGAGGAATTCACGTTTTTTCAGTCGACATTAGTGTACTTTTATAATATCAAACAGGGAATCCTACTTCTATACATTATTTAATAGGATAAAAAAGAAATATTTTTAAAACATTTTGATTACACAATACTTTGACACTTATTTCATTGAATAAGAAAATTATTTGAAAAGTCAACTATACATCTATGTTCTTCAATTCTAATGTAAAATGAAGACTAAAAAGTATATTGGAAATATTCTCACTCGTAACCAAAACCCACTATTATTTTAAGGAATTAGAATGGATTCCAATTTGATCACAAGAAATTTTTTACGGGGAATAGACTTGTGTATATAGAATACGAAAATATCACGTTTTAATAACGACAAATTGAGCCTGTTGATCATCGAACGACGAATCGTTCGACAAAGCGATTTTTTACCGCTGTTTTAGTCTGTATGTTCGTTAATGACTTCACATACGTAATTTACATTGTATACGCGACGCAATGTAAATGGTGTAATTATGGAGTTGCGACGAAGAAGAAATTGAACAACGGCTTTTCCTCTTTAATTGCCTCGATGCGATGTCACGTAATACGAATGCACATATAAGTCTCACTTAATGGCTATAAATTAAGTATATTAATTTATTAATTTTTTTATCGCTTAATATATTATATACATATATACGTGTGTGTGTAATAAGTAAGATGTAAATATATACACGCACATAGTGGCTCGGAAACTTACGCGACGTTGATATTTCTTGCCTTTTATATTATACAAATTCACGATTGTAGTGCAGGTTTTCCGCGTCATTATGACGGCGTAATTGTCTCATTTGTATACTGTACTTTGTACATATTCATGATCAACGAATAAAGTCACTTTAACAGGAGTGCCATTTAATGAACCTTCACTTATTTTTCTGTATTACTCTCGACCCGCCGATGTAAGCAACAGGTGTACTACACGTAATCTGGTAGAAAGAAGTTCGCAAAAGGTGGTTAACTGCCCATTGGAATCAGTACCATTGTACAACATAATGGCACGATATATTACACAGTAGTCACACACGCACGTGGGTATAGCTTGATACCGCAAGAATCACGTAAGAGGTATGGAAAGTAATTGATGTCTATTCCTTCATTATACGACCTTATAATATTATGCTGTATATTTCTATTGGAATTGAACAGCAATGTTTCACGTTACGTTGCACATCAACAGTATTTTTATTTTCAGTGATTTATTATTTGATACTTCACGCTTGTTTCCAATGTAATTTCTAAAATTGCACGACAACGATTTGTCGTTTTTTTATCTTAAATCGCTAATTTTCCAGGATACCACGACGAAAAAATCTGCACAAGCCGCATCAGAAATTAAACCCGTAATGCAGCCGGCATACATTAGCAAATTCTTTGGTAAGTTAAAGATCTCGTCTGCGGGGAAGAACTCAATGAGCAACATAGAAAAGAAACTGAGCGAGCCTTGGTGGACGCCTCCACAGTCTGTTGAACGGAAGAAACTCAGACGACACATGGAAGAATCCAATCAAGAAACATCACAGCAGCCGAAAAGATCTCTGAATCAACAAACTTCCTTGCAATTCCTTGCAAATAGATTGTCTCCTAGAGCCGAAGAAAATCAAAATTCAAATCTAGATCTTGATGTGGACGCGATTAAAATTACAACGATCATCGAGACCATTCGACGAAAAGTGCAACGAAGCGCTCGGACAGCAGAAGAAGCAAACGATATCTGGGGAACAATCGCGAAGATACGCTCGAGACGCTCATTACGTGAATCAGAGAATGATGACGCGAAGGCGACTGATGGTGCGAGGTACGATCAAGATCGACGGGAAGGATTTTTCCCGAAGACAAAACGCGCAGCCGACGCACGCGATCTCAAAACGGCGAGTAGCGCCTCCATACCGAGCACAGTGTTTTACAAACGCATTTGGGAGTACATCAACGGTACACGATCTCACTCCGACCTTACCAGCGGTTACAGCGCCTTGGAAAATAACTCCAACAAAACAGACAATTCAACATGCACCAAGCAAGATCCGATCGTCGTCTCGCAGTCGCGGAAAGGCGAGATCAAAGCAGTGAGTCCCACCATAAAAGCAGGACGAGAATTGTACAAACGCATCTGGGACATCATCAACGCGACCTCGGCATCTCATCAGGCAAGCCATGAGAAAGCGGTGGCTCGTCCCAAACGAGACGTGAATTCCCCAGGTAACACTTTCGCGGCAGTTTCGGATCGCTCATGCGTGCAAGATAAGATAGCCGTTCGCGAAGAAGACCAGCCAACGCCAACGACGATCAACGAAGAAGCTTGGCTCGGCCAAACGGACATTACGCAAGAAGTACCCGCTCCTGACCTTTATGAATCAAGATTTAAGGCTGTCGCGAATAAAACAGCCGAATGGCAGCCCAAAGCTGCGATCCCGGCGGTGAACGTGACGAGCTTGAACGACTGGACTATCCCATTGCGAGCGAACGAAACGACCGAGACTGCCGACCTGAACCAACCTGAACCGCGTTCAGCGCAGAATAACACCGATGACTCGTCCGGTAACAGTTCGACGGTGGAATACGCGGGCGAGGAAACGCGCGGGGACAAGCCGCAGAATCTCACCGAGACTGGACCGCCATATCCTCCCGGGCGCGAAAATTCCAGCGGCACGTCATTTTCATCCAGCGCGGATACGATCGATAAGGCTTCGCGTGAAGATGACCGAGCGCAATACGTGGAACACAATGAGACGGACAGTTCGTTGTATGATGCCTCGAATATACCTTACGTCGAGGTGCCTGATTACTCCGACCAGCGGGAGGACACTCTGAACAAGAGTAACCCGGACGCGGTCGAGCTCAAAGAGTACGATAATGGCGATTACGGCGATTACGTCGAGCCCGAGAGCTCTTATCGAGCGGGTGATGCCGCCTCCAAGTCGCCGAGCGACGAGATTCAATTACTTCCGGGTATTCCGGCGGGAAATGACGGGCAGGGAAGCTCGTTGGACGCAAGCGCCTCGCGTTCGCGCTGCATAGAAGGTCAGGATTCTGCGGAATGCGCGGGTAAGCGCCGCCATTCAAAGGATGCCACAAACAGCGACGCTCGGCGGCCACCGGAAGCGTCCGTGAAGCGCGAAGACGCCGCCGTCGACTTCGCGCCGATTCACTTCGACATAAACGAGTACAGAAAGCCGTTCAACCTGGACGATCTTTTCAAGAATGATCCCGTTTTCAAGCATACGTCCGCCAGCAAGGCGGAAACGAGGCACGAGGATGATGAGAGAAATGCCGATCGCGAAAACGGCACGAAGGAATCTGAGAAAAGCGATCGCAATGACGAGTCGGAGGAATCCGCAAGGGACGATCGCAAGGACGAATCCAGAAAACACGAACCTGCGTATCCGAAAGCAGACTGGTACAATTATTTTGTGAGGAACGCGGACTTCCGCGACGGCTCCGATGAAGCCACTTCCCAAGAAGACCAAAGCGGCGAGTCTCACGCGGAGGAGGAAGCGAAGAATGGCGAGACGATCAGCGGAAGTTACAATTCTCACGACGACGAAGACTTCCTCAGGCACATTTTCGGGAAGGATAACGACGAAGAGTCGCAATCCGACGTGGTCGATCCGGAGAACGAATTCTCGTCCCGCCACTTCACGGAGGACGTGCTGCGCCAGCTGCGCGAAAACTCAACGGCCACGGAAGATAGGAGACGAAAGGAATCGAGTAATAGAGAGGACGTTCACAAAACATTGTCGAGGATCTTGGACAAGAAGGATCGTTTCTCCAGATTAGATGAAAATCTTGATAAAATGATCGAAAAGGGTGAAGCAGTGCCAATCCGATACAACAATTTCTGGAGCCTGGAATACGAATCGCCCCGAAGAAAAAATAATGAGGAGGAGAAGGAAGAGGATAAGGAAGAGGATAAGGAAGAGGAGAAAGAAGATAAGGAATACGAATCGTCCCGTAGAAAAAATAATGAGGAGGAGAAGGAAGAGGATAAGGAAGAGGAGACAGAAGATAAGGAAGAGGAGAAAGAAGAAGAGGAAGAAGAGGAGGAAGCTTAGGCGCATGTCTGTTATCGCATGTGTTTTCGCTTCAAAGCGAAATGTAATATGCAATTAACTGTACTTGTAATTATTATGCTGTTATTATATTGTGTAATTAGAAATCGATTATTGTGTAATAGTATTTAGTTTATAGAATCGCTATAGTGCTCAATATCGTTGCGATGTAATTGAACGTTACTGAGAATTAAATATTAATTCTACACTGTTCTCAATTGATTTTACATTTTCATTTAAATAGATTATATCGTATCAATCATATCGTATCAATTATACGAATCAAATATACAAAAATAATTATCACAAGGCGGGTAACGGGAATATCATAAGCGAGTTTAAAGAAAATTAGATATTTTTTTCAGAGATACTAACACAAATAGACACGTTCAATTTTGCTTGTTTAAGGACATTTTACTAGTACAGTCTCTGCAAAAAGTCAGAAACACGCTAATATTTCTATTTTTCAAAACGTATGATGTATGTTGTATATAGGGTGTCCGGTAACTCACAGAATAGCTGCGATTTATAAATTAAGTCAAACAGAACAAAAAATTTCTCTACCATTTTGCAAACAAGTAAAATTAAAAGTAAAATTTTGAATTATTAATAAAAAAATTCGTAAATGATACGCGCCATATGGTAGATAATCTGTGATAGTGACGTTTATTGCTGTATGCTTGTATATTATGCTTGTATATTAGGTAAAATTGAACAAAAAAGTCTACCATTTACCGTTTCCTCTACCATTTTTCAAATGACTACGTAGATGTTAAGTTATTAATTAAAGAAAATTAGTGCATTATTGTGCACAACTGTATATCAATTTTCTTTAATTAACAACATGTACGTGCTCATTTGGAAAATGGTAGAGGATTCTTTTGTTCAGTTTGACCTAATATACAAGCATACAACGGCAGACGTCGCCATTACAGCTCAACTACAGTATAACGCGTGATCATTCACGAATCTCCTTTGATTAATAACTCCAAATTTTATGTGATTGTTCGCATAATGGAAGAAGAATTTTTTGTTCTATTTCACTTAATTTACTTGTACACCGCGACTCCTCTATGAGTTATCGGACATCTTATATATATGATACAGTTAATAATAATATATATCTGCTTTAACAAGTTATATCTACTATATATATCTACTTTAACAATATATATTTACTTTAACATTTTTATAGTATTTTTATATTTACTTTATTTTACATTATTTTCAACTTTTATACTTTTACCTTTGAACTGCAATGAAAGCTCTGCATATATTATTTTGAATATTTAAAGTATATACATACAATAATTGAGATTTTGCTCATTATTTTTCAGTTATCTTTTTCTTTACTAAAGATAGCAACATTATATATCTCTATAAACAGTACGGTTTAGAATATTTCTTATTTCCTAGTAGTAGGATAATATCAGATGACGTATCAATGACGTGTTAAAAACATTATTCATACGTCATTAAAACATTTTTTATGTCGCTATGTTTGCCTGGGTTTACCCTTCAAAGTAGAATAACTTTTAATCCAAACTCTGAATCAATGTCAAATTGTGATCACTTTTAGATACAATCTAAATTAATTTCTAATCTCTCTAAAATTTTTTTTATTATTTTTAAGATATGGGCAATAAAATCTTAATTCAGACATTGTCGACAAAAATTTAAAATATGTATGTTAATTACGTAGGATAAAACTCAATTATTGACGTTCCATTTTCCCAATTACTATAAAAACAACAAAATGCATTTATTTTTCTTGCGACTAAGATATCTGTTTTTTACGATTTTAATTGAGAAATTCTCTTTTGGAATCAGAATGAAAGCAAAAAAAGTTTTTCTAGTATGTCAATGATTAAAGAGAATGTCAATAATTCAATATTTTATCCTATGTTTTGATCCCATACGTTTGGACTCTCTTTAGCGGTACAAAAATCACAACAGGAAATAAATAAATATAATTTAAAAATATATTTATGTCTAAACACCGTTTTTGCACTGTTGAAGAGGATTCAAAAATATAAAGCCGAAACGTTTGTAACTTATATAAATATATTCAATTTATTGTAATATTTTTTTGTTTCTTAAGAAGATGACAAACTCCAAAAATATTGATAACGTAAAGACGATCGTCAAACTATCATGTCATAGATAAGTACTAACATAATTGCACTATTCTTTTCATATTTCTATTATGTATAGATAAGTAACATCTACGTAGTTAACATCTACGTAGTCATTTGAAAAATGGTAGAGGAAACGGTAAATGGTAGACTTTTTTGTTCAATTTTACCTAATATACAAGCATAATATATAAGTATACAGCAATAAACGTCACTATCACAGATTATCTACCATATGGCGCGTATCGTTTACGAATTTTTTTATTAATAATTCAAAATTTTACTTTTAATTTTACTTGTTTGCAAAATGGTAGAGAAATGTTTTGTTCTGTTTGACTTAATTTATAAATCGCAGCTATTCCGTGAGTTACCGGACACCCTATATACAACATACATCATATGTTTTGAAAAATAGAAATATTAGCGTGTTTCTGACTTTTTGCAGAGACTGTACTAGTAAAATGTCCTTAAACAAGCAAAACTGAACGTGTCTATTTGTGTTAGTATCTCTGAAAAAAATACTGTTTTGTTCTATCATATCTAGCGAAAAACAAAGCTTATATAGAAGTTCTTCTACAAACTTTCCATATATATTTTTAAGCTTTTAAGTCCAATTATAAAGGTATGTATATACTTTATACTATATGTTCTTTAAAATTTTCCTAAGCGCGTGCGAACTGCACAACTTTTGTGTCAGGCAAATATTGACTCTAACTAAGAGCTCTCAAAATTTCAATCTTGCAATTTTTTATTATTTTCACCACATATAGAGCAATGTTCCAATTCACTTCTGCACGTACTTTCATTGTAAATTGTGTAATTCTATACAATCAATACGACGTAAACTTCGTAAGAAAACGTCAGAATTTCGTCGGTAAAGTTTTTAAATACGGTATCCCCTGAAGATCGGCGTTAGCTTTTACTTGTCTTTATTATTAGAGGGGAGAGAGAGAACAAACATTACTGCAAACAAATATTCACTGCAAAATCTCACAGCAAGGAAAAGAGAGAAATGTTTTTATGTGATTGACAGATACTACTTATGTTTCACTTTAAAATTAAATTAATTTCTTGTAACTTCAATAAACTCATCCCGAACAGCAACCCTTATGCGCACCAGAGGATCGTGTTTAATAAACTTTTTCTCCAACTGCGAAAACTAACGGAACAGACGGCTGGAGCTGCAAAAACGCACAGGAACGATGCTTTGAGTGCAGGAAATGGAAGAATTGAATCTCGCAGAGAGATAAGCAGCGGGGTTTCCCTAGCGCGAGGGTTGAATCCAGCGTTTGCGGATATATAAGCCCGGCGAGGTCCGCTTGATGTCATTCGTCGGCTTTTAACAATTCCAACAGCTTCGCCTCCAACCTGCCGTGTACCGATCAGGTAAACGCACAAGATCGTGCCTCCGGCTCGTCGCCTCTCTCGAAACGCGCGTGTATTTCTCTCTTTTTTTTTGTCCATCTTTTTGTCGCGGCTGAGACAAATCCCGGGTTTTCCCGCCGAAATCCGCGCGTCATCCGCGAATCGCTCGGAGCGATTTACGGCATCGCCATTATCGATCGGATCGCGTTCTAGTCGATCGACGTTATTGTTCGCGCAATACGCTAACATCGATATCGAACTCCGTCCGCGCAATCCTTGGTCTTGAATCCTCAAGTGCTTCCTGAACGGCGAGAAAGAAGGGGAAACCGGGAGAGGGAAGAGAGAGAGAGAAGGGGAGGAAGAGGGAGAAAGAAAGAGAGGGAGAACAGGAGCGAGAGAGACCGACGACAGTACGGAAAGCAGCAAGATACCTTCCATCCATATTTATTATGTTTATATGTTCACAATGTGGCCGTTAAGGCGAACGCGGAAGCACGTCGGAGAGATTCCGGTTATAAATGGCCGTATATATAAAAAAGTGACCACCGACGTGGGCGACGACGACGACGACGACGACGACGACAACGATGACGACTACAGTGACGCGTTACTCTTATTCCGGGCGCGAGGCATGAGGAAAATCTGACGGAAGAACTTCGCCGTCACGTCGATAACAACGACGATGATGACGACGACGATGACGATGCATCGGCAGACGCCACGGCAACATATTTCCCGTCGATCAAAAGAAATAATTGCGCCACAACGCGCGCCGTACCGCGCCGTACCGCAGCCGGGCTTTCGTATGCCGATGGCGCGCGACCTCACCGGCGTAGTAAGACGTATCGCATCGCGTACGGTATGTGAGCGCGTGCGCTTAACGGGTTCTCTTTGAGTCCTTTGTCTTGTTCTCTTTTTGCCTCCCTGCCCGTCTGTTTTCGTCGTTTTTCAATCGGGACCGAGAGAGAGACACTTTTTCCTTTTCAACACCCGCGTTATCCCTGAGAGAGTTCATCGAGTTCTCCGGCCGTCTCCCTCTCTGTCCTTCCTCTCGGCTGAGCAAGCGCTAATTGCAAACCGGGAACGCGACATCGAGAGCGAGACTCGGGAGGATATCACTCGCGTTTTCTACTTCACTTTCGTGCCGTGGAGTTATCTTGCGTCGCGCGGGAGTGAGCTTTGTCGCGAAGTCGCCGCGACGCGCGAATGGAACACTCTACGGCTCTTGTGGCGAATTCGGCTCGTGAACTTCGTTCCTTCACCATCGGCCTTCCCACAAACTGTGAAGACTGTAAACTCGGAGATAACAACGTTTCGAGAGGGTAAAGAGAGGATAAACATTTTGAGCGTTGGATGAGAGTGAGTCTCGTGTACTTTTTCTTAGCGATTGTCTTCTCTAAGGGATCACGGGGATACCGCACACCCTCATGTTCGTTCACGCTTGGCATCGCGCTTCCTTCGCAACATTGTATCGCAAATGTTGTAACCACGCGATTCAGCAATACGTCATCGTTAATATTCAAACGATATGACGCAAGAACAGCTCCCGCGCAGAATTCATAACGTAGTTTTCGCGTCGTATTCTGTGTCGTAAGACACTGTGAAATTATTTACAGACGGTCACTTTCCCTCTAGATATCCGTGCGACGTTGAAATTTTATATTTTTACAATACCACATCCACACATTGCGCGTGTTTTTTTTATTTTATGCATTCCGAGTGTAAATAAACGTAATATGAAACAATAACTCCGCATATAATATATAAAACGGATTTGCAAAATTGAAAATATCGGGGCACCTCAACGAGAAATGACTCGTCGATCGACGAGTCATTTCTCGCTGGGAATGTATGTGTGTGATAGTGGATCTTAAAAATTTCATTCACATTATTGAACCCATATAGAGTCGTCGACAAGATGTTAACGCCTGCATTTGTTTTAGTCATGAACTCGTCAAACCGATATAAAATCATCGTACTGCTCGCTGTCGTCTTCACTGTTCTCTGCTTTACAGCAGCTACAACTTATGCCGAGAGAAATATCGGTGAGTATAAAAATGTCCCACATTTTACACGCAGACAAGTTTTCTCGAACAATGTAGTATACTAATAATAATTTGTAAGACTTGTATTGTACGACTAGGATACATATCTATTGAAGGCAAAATTTATA
This sequence comes from Odontomachus brunneus, assembly GCF_010583005.1. Lineage (NCBI taxonomy): Eukaryota > Metazoa > Arthropoda > Insecta > Hymenoptera > Formicidae > Odontomachus > Odontomachus brunneus. The sequence goes on from NW_022639651.1 coordinate 448,288, forward strand.
CATAACAGCAATAAACGAATAATTTGATCAGATATATTTTCTAGCCTGTGTGTGATGATATAAAAATTTATACATACAAGAAAATGTTGTATCAGGGAAGTAAAAAATATTTAAAAATTAATAATTATTTATCAGATGGATACCATTAACATATTTACTTGAATCAAAATTCTATTCTTTCAAACCGAGTATCGTTTACTTAAACCGAGTAAATAATATTCGGTTTAAGTAAAAAGAATTTTTATTTAAGCAAATATGTTAATAATACCTACCTAATAAATATTTCTTAATTTTTAGATATTTTTTTCTCAGATATTTTTTTCTCACTGATACACGTGTTTTTGACGCTGCAGTTTGGATTGCTCATTATTTCTAATCGCAGTATGGGAATAAATTTTATCTCGGGTAATAATTATGTAACGTACACTATTGTGTAACTACTAACACGCGCGTCTATGAGAATTGCAGAAAGACGGAATATTTGTTGCGCTCTAGGTAGTGATGAGTTATAATTGTGTCGATTGCATTATATTACTTATTATCACATGCAAAGAAACTGTTCAACAAATAAATATATTCAATTGATTTCTAGTTAAAGGGAACAGAATTTCTATGGTTCTTATATGTCAAATGCCGTCCTAAAGGCCAGATATTCTGTTACCGTCTTTTACCAAAACATGTTTGGTTCGTTTATTGTTAGATTTTAAATCCTTTTCTCCATGTAGCATTAAAAAACGCATGATATGTATGAAAGATGCACACAGAAAAATATATACTATTCAAATGCTATTTTATTTCAAATATTTCATAAATTTATATATCTGCGAATCTATTATAAGTTCGTTATAAGCACCAAATTTATTTTAAATCCATAATGAATCTTAATAAATTTAGCTTTTCAATCGAGAATATTACATTAAGATTCTTGAATTTTCGACGCGGCCATCTTGATTTATGAAGTAAGAAAATATACGCCAGAAGTGAGATAATATATGTTAAAATTCTTGCAAAATACATTGGAATAAAATGATATACATGTCATTTTATATCCATGATATTTACAATCGATCAGGTACATCTGTAAAATAGTTCAAACGTTTTCCTTTTGTTCTAACAATTAATAAATAACCGTAAAATTGAAAAAAAGTGACAAAATCTAAAGAAAAAATAGGTTAAAAAATAAGTAGGTTAAAAAATAAGTTACGTGTCACTCTAATTTTATGGTAATTTATTGATTGTTAAAGCAAAAGGAAAATGTTCAGACTATTTCACAGATGTACCTGATCGATTGCAAGTGACATTTTATGAGTGTACATTTTTATGTGAAAGTATTTCACAAAAATTTTTATCGTGTGTTTTCTTATCTCTGACATCATTAAACAAAAATTCTACGGTGAAAATTAAAAGTCTTAAAAGAAAAATTAAATTTGCTTACTATATTGAATTGAATCAACTTTTCCTTTGATAAAGTTTTATAATATTTATGCAAAGAGATTCAATTCTTTTTATAACAATGAATTTTTCTAAAATTTGTGACAAGTATATTTTTAGACTATTATAAAAAAAATATTCTTTGTCGAAGATAACTATTACTCGAAAGAAAAAAAATAAATACTTTTTTTTAGCTATAAAATAATATTTTTGTGTGTGTAATTCAATATGGGAATTTTGTTCCATCTTGTTTAAAAACTATGGAAAAAGTTACATACATAAATTAACGGTCCTAATTAACGAGTCGAGTCTCAATTTCGAGTCAAACCTGATTCATTAATATATCAAAAAAATACATATTACGATTTTAAAAACACGGACAAAATATTTTTATATTCTTTAGTACTTTTACTATTATATTCCAAGATTATTTTCACACATTGTTAATATTTAAAAAAACATCTAGAATATCATTTAGTTTAGCGACTGTTTCAATTTATAAAACTGTTAGTAGATTGTGACACCTAAAGTCATTATTTTATATAATATATAAAAAAAGTTTATATTTTATATAAAGTTATTATTTTATATAAAACCATACGATATAGATAAATAGATATTGTATAACCCACCATAGCGACGCGAAATATTAACCCATAATTGGAACTTACTTAGAAACGTGCGCACGCACGTTTTTATTTATTTCTCTTTAAATTTAAAATGAACTAATTTGAAATTCTAAATTTAGAATAAACTAATGTGAATTCTAATTTTTTGCTTTGAAACTACGATGTTTATCGTCTATATTAGTATTAAAAGTTCCTCTTAATATTTGATCGACATATCTATGTAAATGAACAAAAGTTACTCTAACCTTAAATAATCCATAATTAGGACCGTTATGTTACTTCTTGAAAAAAATTACTTCTACGCGCAGTTTTATTCTTTGCTCCCTCATTTTTCCATACTTTCTGAAATTCTCACTTGAAATTCTTCTGAAATACTTTCTTGAAATTTGTACTTTCTACATTACAAGTATATCCGAGCAAAACCACTATGATCTTCTCTGGTTAATGAATTTATATCTTCGAGAAAAATTCTCTGCGTGTACGATTGCAAGTCACAAGTTTTAAAAACAACCAATCGTGTTTTTTACCATATTACCATGCAAATTGGTCCTATACAGGTGTTTGCATAAGAAATTGTGCACAGTGCAAGGACATGTACGGGATGTATTTTAAAGTTCAGAAATGCGCGGATTTTTGCGTGAAATATAAAGGCAAACTGATTCCGGATTGCGAAGATGAGGACTCGATTCGCCTGTTCCTTCAAGAGCCCGAGAACGACTATTAATCATCAGGATCGATCGCAGGTTCTCTTCGACTTTCTCGCACTTGTATCTTCGTAGGAGAGGCGCGAGTCTCTCGACGTGAATTGTTTTCGCTACGAGCTAGAACGCTTAACGTAATATGTATGTTAATAATGTGTGCGCGCGCGTGTGTGTGGGTAGACTTGCAATTTTCGTCGTAGCGTCTCACGAAAGTTGTGAAAGGTAGCAGTTTTGCAGAGGCGTAGCTATGACGCGTAAGCGTAATTCAAAAGACGTGAAAGAAATGCCTCGATAATTTTAGAGCTAACTCTTCCAACTCTTCCACGTCGCGCGAGCCATCGAAGTTACTCGCGACGACAAATGGAAGAAGTGTACAAAGATAAAGTCGAGCGACTAATCTTAAGTTCTTGATATTGCATTAGCGATGATGATCACTATAAATCAATCACTATATATGTGATTATGATGTGATATTACAATTCGCTACGATGCGATAAGATTATGGATACGATATGGTATCCAGGAAGTTGAATCTAGTCATTCGAAAAATTAATTAACTACTTTCGTCAACGAAACTAAATTTACGCATCTATTCTAATCTACGTGGTAAATTATTATTACTTCGTTAAGTCCATTTTAGACGATCTGAAATTCTCGACAGAATTGTGAAAGCATATTTAACCTTTTCAGAGATACACACATATGTGTACGTTTAAATACGCTCAATTTCTTCTTATTGATTCAGCATTATATATTAAAATAAAAGTACTAATTAAAATAAAAGTATCAATTCTCGGAAATGTATTTAATCCTAGACATTCTTATTGTTTCGGTCTCTAAATTTATATAAACTTTCGCTATAGAATGTATGTACATATGTATATTTAATATATTTATATATATTTTATGTTGAAAGTATAAATATATTTAAAGACCAAGACGATAAGAATATCTAGAAGGCATTAGATACGTGTCCGGGAATTTTTTATTTGGATTCAGTAAAACGTTCTCGACGAAAAGTTCGAGTAACGAACAGTACTGTGAATAAATATTTACTGCAAACTTCAAATATTTATCACAAGAAGGAAAAGAGAAATACCATTATATGATTAACGGATGTCATATTTATATCTTACTTCAAAAATAAGTCAGTTTCTACTGACTTTAATAGTTTATTTCTGAAGAGGTTAATCCCGACAAGATAATATCAAAAACTATCGACTCCGAATAAAGTTTCGTAATTATCGATGTCCAGCTGGTTCAGGCACAATTGAAAACTATTGACATTTACCGATTGTTTCCCTCTGTGAAGCCGACGTTTTTTTAAATAATATTTCGCGAGTGCCTAAAAGTAACCCTAGTTAAATAAAATTTAAATTTTATCGTAGTTATATACGAATATCAATTATTAATACGCACGAGAAAATTCTGATGTTTATCCCAAACCTGTAGAATACAACAGTACTTTCTACATTTTATGCATCGTTTTTACTTCGACTTTTAGTCAGATATTAATGCTCCGTTTATTATACACTGAACAGAACGGTCGCGCTATCTTTGATTTAAATTAATGAATAAAAAAATGAATATCTTCTTATTTTATTTGAAAAAATACATGCTGTTAGAATATATTGCCTAATTGACATATATATTAACAGAGCATCTATGTTCTCGCATACAATGAATTTTTCGTCTTAACCTATTCTAAACGACTGAAGCTTTAACTTTAGCTATACAGCTATAGCCCATATAGTACAGAAGTTTCAAAAAGCTTTCAGAAAGGTTTCAGAAACATTGAACCTTTTTGAGATCTTCCTGAAATCTTTCTGAAATCTTTTTCCAACTTTTGTGCTGTATGGGAGCTATTCTAAGACACAAAATACTTTGCACTCTCATTTATATTCATTCCGGGTGATATGAAGGATTGAATGAGCATTTGATTTGGGATTTCCTAGCTCTATAATTAATGAAAAATTGTATGAATCTATCGCTTATTTTTAATCCAGATTTACGATGTGTTCTTTGCTTCCTGTTTCTTTCTTTTTCTGACTTAAACCTTAAAGTCTGATCTACAATATGCTCTTTGCGTTCTGTTTTTCTCTTCTGTCTTTTTCTGGCTTAAAGCTTAAGATTTAAATCAGGAAGAGATAAAGAGAAAGAAGCAGAAAGCAAAGAACACATTGTAGATCAAACTTTAAGCCTGATCTACAATATGTTCTTTGCGTTCTGTTTCTTGTCTTCTGTCTTTTTCTGGCTTAAAGCTTAAGATTTAAATCAGGAAGAGATAAAGAGAAAGAAGCAGAAAGCAAAGAACACATTGTAGATCAAACTTTAAGCCTGATCTACAATATGTTCTTTGCGTTCTGTTTCTTGTCTTCTGTCTTTTTCTGGTTTAAAGCTTAAGATTTGAGTCAGAAAGAGATAAAGAGAAAGAAGCAGCAAGCAAAGAGCATATTGTAGATCAGGCTTTAAACTGAAAAAAGACATAGAACAAGAAACAGGAAGCAAAGAACACATTGTAGATTAAGCCTTTAACTAGAAAGAGATAAAGAACAAGAAACAGTAAGCGAAGAGCACATTGTAGAGCAGACTTTGATCCATATTCTGAATCCTTTTTTATCTATAAAAGTGTCTCTAAAAGAGGCTTAGGAGCCACCTGATTGGCTTAGAAGCTACATTTAACGCACTTTTATCGATAAAAGAGGATTCAAAATATGGGGCTTTATGACTAAGAACGTTTTGCATGTAGAAGAGGCAGAGGCGCCATCTGTCGCGGCCTAGCTGTATTAATACGTGGGGACTTACCGATATTTTCTTATCACGACGGTGAAGTTGCGATTTGAATTCCCGTTGCTACAACGCGACGGAGGAGGTTACGTTTCGTTAACGTTCCCGTCGATGATTCTCACACGGACGAATGCTCAACACTTTGCTTGGGGTTCTCGACCAACACTCTCAACGCTTTTCGCGATAGTTTAACAACACTCACTACAACGAACGCGCGAGATTCACATTTGGTACTTCCAACACGATACTTTTGACCGAAAACGCGAACAAACCCAGTAAGAAATGACTTACCGATAGACGTCGAAAAGACGTCGAATCGACGTCGATTTGACGATTTCGACGTCGATCGGTAAGTCATTTCTCACTGGGAACTTTGGAATTTATATCACCTCTCCGTGCGAGTTATCTTCTAACTGGCTATAACGGAATGATTCCGATTCTCGAAGTATGAACCCAGTAAGCAAGAAATCATTAATATAACCTCAAACAGCACAATGTCTAAAAGTGGGACATAAGACGTCTTTAAGACGTCTTTAAGTTGTCTTTAAGACAAGTTTATAAAGTATTGTCTTAAAGATGTCTTAAAGTTGCCTTAAAGACGTCTTATGACTCGATTTTGGACATTTGTGCCGTCTGGGACGTTACTACAATGATATTCAAGAACCTGTAATATTGTCAAATATGTAGTGTTTATTATTGTATCGACCATCATTATGAACATACTTTGACCGCGATTTGGAAGTTTCAATAATATTGAAATAGGGTTGCTATAACGTTTTAATTGTCAGAAATATTTTTAAGATGTTGCATTGACTTCAAATAAATGTTAAAGTAACATTTGAAAAATATATTTTTTGTAATGTTTTTAAAACGTTTAAACAACATTTAGAAAAATCATATCGCAAAATAACATGTGAAAAATATAAATGCAATATTATTAAAAAATGCCCAAATAACGCACATGAAGTCAACGTTTCTGAACGTTAATTTAATGTTCCTTGCTTACTGGGAATATGCGCGGTACTTCACTCGGTACTCGCGGCCGGTCATTCCGTGAGATACTGTTCTGACGACTTTTAACGATATCTGTAGATGAAGCTTATTTTCGGCACTCGCAACGATATTTCACGCGCGGAACTCTCTTTGCAGACAGTACACAATATGAAGAGTTGTGTGTACAAGTCGAACTTTTAACTTCTATAATGGCTTATCGCGCGACACTGCTTGACACTGCCCAACATGCTATTTTGCGAAATATTCACTCGCCACGATTGTTTTATGCCGCTTCGCTACAACAAACGCACGTACCTTACATTCGGCACTCCCAGCAAAGATAATTGGCACTCGAGATCAATCTTTGCATTAGCTGCAATCGCGCGAAACGCAAGGCGAAATTTCGAACACCACTTCCTCTCGCAATCGTCCCGTATAACTGATCATCGGAAATGACGTCTGCGGTGGTTGTAAATTTCGATGTATCGATGCGCGCGACGCTCACGGCCGCGCCAATTACAGTTCGTTTAGATATTAAAAATGATGCAATTCAAAATATATACAAAATATACTTGAGATAACCCCGATATTTAAGATATTAACGTAAATGATGTTATTGTATATGTAAAAAATGTACAATCAACATATTTCAAATGGGCTTCATGCGACATTGAGCAAACAGATAAAAATATCGATCTTAATACATTCCGTTTTAAAAATATTTATTTATATTTAATATTTAATTTTTTGATAAGGAAAAAAAAGTTTTTAAAAAATATTTAATTTATGACTGTGCGTATGTCCACACATTACACAAATATTTATAATTTTAAAATACTTCCTTGTTTAAAAGAGTATCTTGTAATTTCTTCGAAAGTATTTCTTCGAAAGTATTTCTTCGAAATATATTACTGTGTACATTACTGCGATATAATTTAAATAAAAATATTTTATTCCATATGCGTTTAGAATATAAGAAACATTATTGATGTTTTCAGCTAGACAGAATTCTTACAATAATGAGTCTCATACATCTCATAAGTCGTTAACATTTCTTTCTATGTGCATTTCATATTTTCAAATTACGACGTAAGAATGATATAATTTAGTTAATATCAACAATTGTTTTACTACGCAAGACATAATGAAATTTCATCTTGTTTTGTCAAATGACACATATGTCAAATACATATACAAAGTGTCTTAAGGTAACAGCAACTTCTTCCGTATACAAATGAACATTATGCGCCTGTGTGTACAAAAATGATTACGATTATATATACGCTTATAAAACTATTATAATACACAATACAAGCATTGGATAAAGATTGAATGTTTCACTTAATATAGATATATATTCGGCTGAGAAAACATGAATAAAATGTGTACATTTGTCTTGATAAAAATATATAATCTTTACTGCAAATCCATTAATTTACTTTAATGTTTATTACCAAAACACTCATTATTCTGGTGTAGGTGGAATCACATAGCATTCTGGAATTGTTGATAGAGTTTGCTTTGATTCTAGCTGTTGCACCTAATAACAACGATTATATATTTATTTATATATATATATATATATATATATATATATATATATATATATATATATATATATATA
>NW_022639651.1:456662-472422 GCF_010583005.1 Odontomachus brunneus
TATATATATATATATATATATATATATATATATATATATATATATATATATATATATTGTCCAGTATTTGAATTATTTTTTAGATCATATGTAATGTAATTTAAATTCTTACACGTTGCCGCAACGTCTTTTCATTAGTGGCTGCACGTGTCAATAACTGTTTCACTTTGTCCAAAAGCTCAGATTTATGAATTAGCTGTTGCCTCAAAATTCTTAAATCCCCGTTATCATCCTCCTTTTGAGCTTTTTCTAACATAGTTACTCTCTGTTCAGCTAGTCGCAAATCTGATTCTAAACTTATTACACGCTTTTGAGATTCCTCATATTGCCTTTGAAGTAAAATGTTTCCCTCGACGATATTTGTTTTTCCCTACATCCAAAATGTGTAACCTTAATGATATATTAAAATATAGAAAAACAAATATATATTATATATCAAAAGAGAGGCTGGTTTACTTGATTGACTAGAAAATGAGTTTTCTTGGAACTAAATTTCAGTCTTTTATTCTCTGCCTGAAGTTTCTCAATGATTCGTTTCAATGTAAATATTGTTTTCTCCATTTCAAAGATAGACTTTTTAATGCCCGGTTCTCTCTCTGGTAAATCTTTATCTGACGATCTAGAGGTCGAATCAGACGATTTTTCTGCTTTTAATAATTTTATATATCTGTAATAATAATAATATATATATACAATAATATTAATTGTTTATTCCCTTATCTGCGTTTTGTAAAATAAGAAAAATGTTTAATTAATTAATTAATTAATAATTAATAAAAAATACTTTTCTAAATGATCCACTTTCTCTCGCAATCTCGGAGTATCCGAATTCGCCCTCTCTAATTCGAGTCGCAACTCAAAATTTTCACTTTCCAACTTGAGATTCATCTTTTCTAGAATATCTTTAGTCAGTTCTAATTTTTCCAGCTGGCTGATCACGCATACATTTCCCTATAAAATAACATTAAATAATAATCATCATAAAATCGACAAATATTAAAAAACATACGAACCTGAGAGACTGCTTCTAAAGCGACATTTCGACGTTTCAATTCTACTATTTCCAACATCAACTGTTCATTACCTTCCTTCCCCAAGCGACCAGTTAATTCCTTAACACGTTCTCTCAGTGTTAAGCATTCTTTCTCTAGTTCTTCTACTGTTTTACGTTGTACGCTCGACAGGAGTCTTGTTGACGAATCGCCAGATACGATATCGCTTTCACATTTAAGTCTACTTCTTAAATACCATTTCTCTCGTTCCATACATGAAACGACAGATCGAAGTTTCTCGTGATTTGCCAACAATTTCGCGTATTCATCGGTTTTCTCTTTAAGTTTCTCCTTTAATTTCTCTGCTGTTTGCTGCCATTTTTTCTGTTTCTCCCACAATGCAAGTTCTTCTGCGGTCTACAGAAAGAAGCACGCGTTAGAGACAGTAATGCATACATCGATATTCCGATACACACCTTAGCCTTTTTAGCTTCTTGCGCCTGATATTCACGGTCTAACTGAGTTTTCGTTTTATACAACTCTTCTTCCAGAGAAGCCACTTTACGCTCTAGTTGGGCTTCACGCTGCGATGTTTTCTTCTCCTGAGTTTTTATCGCCATGTATCTAAAATAAATTAAATATTCTTTGGACGTTATATATATTATATGCTTTATATCAATACTTTATATAATATACAGGATGTTTCCTTCATGATGACCCTTTGTGAGAACATAGAACAGATTGAGATGAACAAGAAAATTCTGTGCCGTTTTGCAATATTCGCAATAATAGTCGAGATATTAATTTAAAAAAGATTGGTGAATGATCACGCGCAATATGAGCTTTATCGCTCATTACATGCAGAAAGAAAATAGAATGACGTTTACAGCGCATAAGCGCCTAAAGCGAACGCAGCCATGATAGATGAGCTGCAATGGCGCCGTCTGCCGTTGTATACTTATACATTAAATCAAATTGAACAAAAAAGTCCTCTACCATTTTACAAATGACCACATAGATTTTTAAATATTAAAGAAAATTGTTACATATATGATTGTATACCATAATGCACAAATTTTCTTTAATTAATATCTAAAAATCTATGTGGTCATTTACAAAATGATAAAGGACTTTTTTGTTCAGTTTGACTTAATGTATAAGTATACAACGGCAGACGACGCCACTGCAGCTCATCTACCATATTGCGCGTGATCATTCACCAATCTTTTTTAATTAATATTTCGACTATTATTGCGAATATCGCAAAACGGCACAAAACTTTCTTGCTCATCTCAATCCGTTCTACCTCAATTCTACGTTCTCACAAAGAGTCATCATGGAGGTCTAAGACACCCTGTATATATTACATACAGAATGTCACATTTTATTTTTATCAGTCAAATGCTTTGTTTGATTTTTACAAAATCAATAGGAATATTCGCTAAAAAAGTAAAACCAGGACAACATATACCTGCGACTGAGTTGCTGTTTCAAGTCGGCTATTTCATACTTGTACATCTTTTCCTTCTCCATTAAAGATTGAAGCTGCCGGCGCAAAATATCTACTTGATTTTGTTGTTGCACTTGATCACGATGGCTAGTATATGCTGTCTCGTTCGTCTTCGTATCAACCCGAGCTGTCATTTGTTGAGATCGGCCTACAGACTCCATTAACTCAATTTCATTCTACAATATGGAAGAATAACAGAGACTTAATAATCATATAACATTATTCTGCAAATTGACAATGTAATTTAACATCATATAATAATCGTACCTGCAATTGTTGACAGGTAAGACTTAACTCGTGTATTTTGTCATCTTTCTCTTGTAGCTCCTTCATCAGTGAAATATTTCCTTTCGTGAGCAACACGCGATTTTCAGACAATTGTTGTCTGAGCATGTCGGCCTCGGCCTGCCATTTATTCAATTCACCGCGATAGCTTTCGAGTTCAGTTTTATGTTGTTGCTCTAATCTGTGAAAGTTAAAATTATTTTCAATGTTGTTATTGAAAATATAATTAAATTTACTAAATGATATTGTTTTATCATTAAACAAACCTTTCTCTCATACGATCCATATGTTTCAATCTTTCTTCTGCCAGTCGATGCCAACGATCACTTAATTCTTTGCTAATATTTAATTCTGCCTCGCAAGTAGACACTTTTTCTCGTAGCCTAACAATCTCTTCCTCTTGCGCGGCACTGCTCTTCTTTTTGGATGTGTTTTCATTGGATGTCGAAGCCAACGCCTTTCCGTGAACATTGTTCACAATCGATTCTTCGTTTCTTCTGATCTCACTCTGCATGGCGAAGATACGGTCGTGCAAATTCTTAATCTCGTCTTGAAAACGACTGGCTGCCCGACTATGTTCATCCCTGTCCTCTTTTAATAAATGTTGATACCTCAAAATGGTCTCCTCCTTTTGAGAGATTAATTGTTGCAAACTATTTATCGTTGATTTCAAAGCCAACTTGTCGGTGCATTCAATGTCCGTGGTACGCGACTGAGACGCCAACTCATCGAGTGCATTTTGCTTTTGGATAAGACACGAATCTTTTTCCTCGATTACCTTAGTTAAAGTATCCACTTTTGTTTGACACTCCACTAATTGTGATTCGCACTTGACGAGCATTGCGGAGCGTTCTGATACAAGTTTCAGTGCGTGATCCAGCTGCTCGTTAAGATGCGTAGAACTCTTGCTCTCTTCTTCTGTATTACTTTCCGCATCTTGGAATGTTTTCTCCATAGTTTCACTCGGTTCAGATGGCTTTCGAATATCTTCCGAAACCTCGTTTTTCTTCACTGTATGTTCTATTTTTTCATTCAGACAACAGGTGTAAGGATCTGTTTGAACACCGATTACTTGAAATTCCACCGCTACTTGAACAAACTTTGTCTCCAAATGCGGTACGTTAATTTGAAGTTGATGATCTTGTTGGGGATACCAAGCTCTCTGAATATTCATCATGTCCTGTTCCATGCCGGCAATTACTGACTCGTGTTCATTGAATTTGCTGTTAGCTATTTGAAGCTCATGCTCTAAGTGAGCTATTCGTCGTTTGTATTTGAAATCCTAGTTAACAGATACCAAAAATTTTTGTCTTACACAAATTTAACCTAAATGTAACCTATGATAAGAAATTAATATAAGATTTGAAAAAAAATGCGATAAACTTTTAAATCCAAGTTATTAACCTATCACTAATTACTAACTGATTTAATGTGATTTTGTCAATTTTATTATTGCAAGTTCTTATACTTAATTATATGATAGTTCTTATACTTAATTATATGATATAAACATACACTTAGTGTCTGCTGCGAAGTTTCCGCAAAATGTTCCATTATATTTTGAGCGTTACCGGCGCCAATTTGTTGTTCCAATATATCTTTCAGACGCTCGACAATCTCAAGACGTGTAGACAAGAGTTGCTGTTCATATTTCACATCTTCATGGCATTTTTTTACTTTTTGCATTTCTGAATCGATATCTCGTCGATCCATCTTCAATTTTGCAGCTAGTGCAATTACTTTTTCCAGGCTACTTAAAGAAGTCGATCCTGCATACTGGCATTGTAAAAAATATATAATATCCATATAATACCTAGAATAAACATTACAGAACGTTAGAATATATTTTCTGTATAAACGCATGTATAAATAGCTAAAAATATAATTCTTTTGATTTTACTTGCAACGATTGTCACATCGTTTCCGATAATCTTGTATATAGCCGCGCATTTCTTCACATTTCTTCTTAGAGTTGTCGAGCTCTTGCTGCGTGGAAGACAACTTATTCTGCAAACGCGTTTTCTGTGCCGTTAATTCCATTTCCGATATCTTTTTACTCGTAAGCTCAAAATCGAGTCTCGAAATAGTGGCCTTATCTTCACTTACAGCTTGCAAGTCTAATATTTGATGCCTGAGACTGTCTAATTCTAGCGTTTGCAATGAATTTAGCGAATACTGCAATTGAGCTTCTTCTTGAGAAATTTGTAGCACTTTCTTCAAATTTTCATTTTCTATAGTGAGCTGAACATTTATATTTTGAAGCTCTTGTATATGATTATCATTCACTTGGATAGTTTCCTGCAGCGCTATTTCCTTAGACAATTTTCGATGCATCTCGATCAGTTTCTCCTGCAGTTCAGAATTAGAAACGGTAAGTCGCTTAACGTTGTCTTCACATTTTGTCAACTGAGTTTGTGTTATCTCGTGCATTCTAGTCATCTGATCCGCTCGTTGTCTTTCAATCAATTCTTTGGTTTCTATTTCTTTTAAGCTCTGCTGTAAATTATCGGTCTCGCGATCATCGACTTTCCGCAAATCTTCCACAAGTTGATATTTCTCCTGCCTTATCGTTTCCATCTCGGTTTTCCAAGATAATATCTCATTGTAATCAAAAGACGTCGTCTTGGTTTCTAACAAAGCGTGATAACGTATATTCAATTCCTCGTGTTTCTCTTTTAATTCGTTATGCACCGCTGCACTTACAGAATTGTACAAATTACTCTGTAAAAGTGAAATTTCTGATAGCAATGTTTTATTGTATTTAGTTGCGTCCGCAAGGGTCTTGTTTAGTTCACTCTCTTTTTTTATTATTTCCTTTTGACACTCGTACAGTCTACTAGTTTCCTTGTTGAGTAACTGTTGAAGACTAGTATTTTTCCTATTTACGATAATTACTTCATTGATGGCATCTGCATACTCTCTTGTTTTTATCGCGAATACTTTCTGAATTTCGTTATCACCACTTTCTATAATCTGTAGATCTTTCTTATAAATGTCTAGCTGCTTCTTAAAACTATCTATCTCATCCTTCAATTCGTTGTTCTCTTGAACTAAGCGATCTTTTTGCTTTTCCCATTCCTCTGCTTCATTCTTATATGCCGTTTGCAAAGCTTTCATTTCCGTAAGATATATCGTCATCGCTTCGTCTTCTTCGCTATACTTCTCGTACAATTTCTTGACGTCTATATTTCTATTTACTGCTAAATCTTGCAATATATTATCTTTCTTTTGCAATTCTTTCCTGTAAACATGTGATCAACCATTCATAAGTTATAAAAGGAAAACAATACATAATACATAATACAACAATATATAATGCAATGATAATAACACTTTAATAAAAAAAAAATTGAAATACCTCAGCAGTTTAAGTTGCGATCTTAATTCAGCATTACTACCTTGTACCACATTAAGCTGTCCCTGTAATCTCATAGCTGGATGATACCAACCAGCTAAATGTCTAACATCTAAAGCTTCCAATAACCGTTCCAATGTATTGGATTGTATTTCCACTCCGCTCTTACCTAAAACAAGAAATACACGAAATTATCATGTACTTATTTTTGAAGTAGTTATGAAAACTCCAGGAATATAGTAATATCCCATAAAATCTGCATAAAAAAAAACAAGAAAAAATAAACAGATTTAATATATTTACACGTCATATTATAAAAAATAGAAAGATACTAACTAAGTAGAGGAGAGATCTAAGGTGTCATAAAATGGAAATGTGTGCAACACTTAAAGTACCATTAAAGTTAGTGAAAATTCACCATCTTGATTGTGTATACTGTCCATAATCTCGTGCATGCCTGTTCTAAGCGCTTCGTTTTCTTCTATAAGTATCTGAATATTTTGATTAAGTTCGAAAGTGTCAGTTTTGGAACGTACTTGCATATTTTCCGATTCCGCTAATTTAGTTGAATGTAAAAACTGATCACTAGAATCACCTAAATTATCTGAAATATCTAATATCTTCTCAGACTTGCTTAATTTGTATTTTAACATCCTTATCTACAAAAATGAGAAATTCATAAGTATTCTGATATGCACCACAACCATTATATGTTTCAAATAGACACATGTGTTACACAATTTTGATTCAAATGAATCAATTTATATCTTACATAAATTATCTTACATCTGACTTTAATTCTAAATTTTCTTCTACAAGGTTTTTATTTTGCTGAACAAGTTCTTCTAATTTTCTTGATTCTTCTTTTCGTTTCGCAACAACGCTTTTAATTGATACCGATTCATCCTCTGGAATCCCTAACTTTTCTCTGTGATACAAAAAAGTAACATTAAAGTATCTTCTTTTACGCATGTTATAAATTAAGAATCTTGACAATTTTACCTAAGAGTTAAAATTTCCATCTCTTGATACGAATTTAGCATCTCAAGTTTATTAACGACATTAACTAAATCTTCTATATGTTCATTTTTGTAACCCAATTTAACTTTTAATTCTTTAATTTCGTTTAATGCTTTAGTTAAAGCTTCATTTCCCTCCTCATATTGTTTTAATGTACACAGCACATCGCACAACTATATATGTATAAATTTTTATTATTTAACAAATTTATTATTATTTATAATAATACAAAGTATACATACAGAATGTCTCTTTCTTAGAATTAATTATTAAATTTGTAAAAGTAACAAGTTGTTTTTGCATGGAAGATATCATTTTTCAACAAAGAATATAATAAAGTAATAACAACAGCACCATGATACATTCTGCATATTATCTTGTGTAAAAATAAAATTATAAATGTATATCACACCTTGCTACTCTGAGATTTGGCATCTTCTTGCGCTTGGGATAATGCATCCTCCAAATTAGAAATTTTTTCATTTGCACTTTGTATTCTTTTCAACAAATTTTTCTGTTCTTTTCGTTTGTCGTTTTTCATAGGCCTGTGAAATAAATAAAATTAATACTTTAAAAACAAGCAATTAAATAATTAAATATACTTGGAAAATATCTCTTACTCCTGTACTTTTTGTTTTAATTTGTCTATAAGTGTAGCACTCTCATTTATTTCAACAACTGCTTCAGACAGTTTAGTCTTCAACTCAACTATAATTGCATCTCGGCGAATTATTTCGTCATTTAGATGAATAATTTCAGATTTGTTTTCTTCTTTAACCGATGTAACAGACTGCATTAAAGATTGTGATAAGCTTTCTTTTAAACGTGTAATTTCATCATCCTTCTCATTCAATATGTCCTTATAACAAAATAATAATATAAATATATACAAACACATTATGATCCTATTTTTTTAATGTTTCATTAAATTTAAATTTCTTTCATACCTTCCACTCAGATATTCTAGCATCAATAGCTATACCAAATTCATCTAAAATTCTGTCTCTGTCTATTTGTTGTGCAGTTACTTCTCTGATTTGAATAACCAAAGCTGCATTTTCCTGTTCAAATTTCAACATTTTGTCTACAGAAATATAACATAAAAACATTATAATAAATATAAGATTTATATTTATTTAGAATGCGTTAAACATATTATGTTAAAACTATGAACTATTCTCATAAATACCTTTATATTCTGCATCTCTTATTTGAGCGGAACGTAATTCCTCAGTCATTTCATTCATTTTTTCTGTTGCATCTTCCATTTCATCTTTCAATGTTGTTAGCCGTCCCTTAAGAATACTATTTTCTTTATCCAAACTCTAGAAGAAAAAAAATCTTAATATTATAGCAGAACTAACTTCCTAATTCTTTATTATTTGTATTTACCTCTAGTTCTATCATGAGAGTCTTAATTTTCTCATTTTTTCCTTGTGTATCTGTATAAGTATGTTCCAATAAACCTACATTCTTTATATATAAAATCTCAATTAATAAAAAATATTTTAAGCTATAAAAAATATATTATAAAAACTTACCTTGCTAAAACCATTGGATTCTTGTCTCGTCACGGATTTATCATGATCTGTCAAAGTAATAGTAATATAGATCCTTTTTGAGATTAATATCTCTCTCTCTCTCTCTTTCTCTCTCTCTCTCATATAGTAACTACTATCATAAATGCAAATTACCTTGAATTTTTCGTTTGGCAGCTTCAGGACGTAGCGAAACTATTGTTTCCTTTAATTCACCACATTCAAGGAGCAAGGCTTCTACCTAATATCAATAAATATATTAATATTAAATTAAATATATTAAATATTAAATTAAATATATTAAATATTAAAGAAGATAAATTATATAATATAAAAATATATTTTTAAGTAAATTCTTTTCATAATAAAAAATTAAACTATCAGATGATATATGATCAAATATTGTATCATAAATAAACATGTTATATTACTGCATATAGTAACACATATTTTTAATAGTTTTAATAGTTCTAATAGGCTTGCATTCACAAAACAACCTAATAATATGCGATTTATTGGGTTTTTTTCAATTTTTTCACAAAACAATGCAGTTGAATTATATCATTAACTAAGTAAAAGTGAAAAAAGATACGTTTTTTTTTAATATTATGGAAATATCGGAATCTCAGACAAAGAAGAATGCACGTAACCGAAAATCCGAAAATCAAATCTAATAAATCTAATAGCAAAAGCTAATTGCTGAAAGTAAGAACACTGGAACAATTATAATGCATATCATTACAAAACTATCTGATCTATTTTTAAATATATATTAATACAAATACGTAATAAATAATTTGATCTTTACTTGATTATCTTTATAAGTCATGATTTCTTGCGATAGTCTCATGAGCGTTCGTAAACTCTGTACATCGGTTATCTCGTCTACATCGCATCGAACTACAGCAGGAAAAAGATCTTCGATTTCCTCATCCGTTAAAGATGAAGCATTTACAGATAATATCCGATCCCAGTCTGTGTGAACCATTTTTGCGATAATAATTAAAAAGTGGAACACATACAATCTTTCACCACAGGGAAGTCTGAAAACAGCAGAGAACACAAACTAACTTCTCTTGAGGTGCATTCGGAAAACATCACCTGGCTGCTCTCCCTCTCTTTTCATTTCATTATCGTATCTCTCTCACTCCAATGCAGCGGATGCTCCCAGGTGATGTTTCCAAAAGTACCCTTGAAAGAGAGATAGTTTTCTACGCCATCTGCTCTTGGACCCGAATGTGACCAAACTAAAATAGCCAATTTATAATATTTAAAGGATAATGTAGAGTATATCATTACCATTAAAGAGATAAAGTCGATGATGTATTCGAACAATGTCGATAAGGTAGAAACGATTGTCACTAACGCAATTACACTACCCTTTTTTTCTATTTCTTGCACATACAGATCTTACGTAAATGTGTGTTGCTTTTACCATTTTTAGCGGAAAACCTAATCACATACGTAGAAATTTTTCTGCAAACTTTTCAGATATTCTTAAGCTTCTGAATTCAGATGCGAAAAGGTACAGCAAAGTTTTTTAAAATTTATTTCTGTTTGGAGCATCTACACTTACACGATATATAAAAACTGTGAAACTTTTGGATTAGACAAATATTACGCTAACAGCATGAGATTTTATATTTCAAATTTTTTTTTGTTTTCGTCATATATTGAGCAATGCTCCTATTTATTTTTGCACGTACTTGCGTAAGAATATTTGTAATTTTGCAGAAAAAATGTCAATATTCTGTCGGCAAAGACAGCTTTCAACATTTTTCAGCTTCAGCAACCCTCTAACTTAAGGCAGTATTTATAACAAAAATGATTTAAAAAATACATATATTACATATTTTTTATGTACGAATTTGTTGTATATTATAAATATCACAATTTAATATATTATTTCTTCATATAAAATGTATTATATTAAAAATGTCTAAAGTTCTTGAATCTAGCAAATGTTAAAGCACTACAACAAAATTTACTATAAAAGCGTTCCTAATTGTCTTGCGTTGACGTATGGCACATAACATCAAAGAGGCATTCTTCGTCGCTATCTGGATATATATCCTTCATAATAGATATTGGACATGGCTTGTCACTAGGGCAGCTTGGTAAATATAGTGGCTGTTCTTGAAACATAAATAGAACACTAGGACCCTGGGATACGCAACTAGGAAAAGACAAAATCAGATAATTACATATATGAAAACATACGCGACTTGACACACATAATATTAAAATAGAAACATACTCATATAAAACGAATGCGATATTAGATGCAAACGCATCAATAATACTACTTTTCCATGCTCTTTCATCTTCCCCGTGTAAAGTAAAAGAATCATGCATTAAAGGATGTGTGTCTTTAGCTACTCCGATTAAAGCTAGGAATTTTAGAATGGCTCCAGAATGAGTAAAATAAACCGTTGTTGTTGGACTTTCCTTAGACCTGTAAAATAAATCATATTCTTTGAGTGTATCGTATATTTACGAAAGTAAAATTGTATTTATTATTGAAAGAACGTACGAAAGAAAGTCAAACATGTC
The DNA here is from genome assembly GCF_010583005.1 of Odontomachus brunneus. Classification (NCBI taxonomy): domain Eukaryota; kingdom Metazoa; phylum Arthropoda; class Insecta; order Hymenoptera; family Formicidae; genus Odontomachus; species Odontomachus brunneus. Next base: position 467,916 of record NW_022639651.1, read on the forward strand.
TTTTAAGACAGGACATGCTTGTTCATACGTTAGCTGATATCCATATCCATCGATCCAATAGAATTCTAAATCTTCTGCAAATTCAAAGACCTGTAAAATATAAATTTAAAAAATTAAATATAAAAAAAATGATTTCAGAGAAATCTTTTTAAATAAATTAAAATTTTTGACACACATTTTAATCTAACTTATATATGCACAAGTAAAATGTATATTGTTCATTGTTCATTTGACCTTAAAATCATTTAAGGAAAACATCTTGCACCAAGGAGACACTATACTTTGGTCCCAAGCAGTCTCAAAGGCACACATGGTGTGCATTAAAAGTGCAGTCTCTGAAGCATGTAATAACTATGTTTAATAAAAAAAACAACACTGAATAAGAACAAATATGTATGTATCAAATAATTATATGCTAACCATAATTAACACTATGGCCAATATAATTTTTAATATTATCCAACATATCAGTAACAAACTTGCTTTCCAGAAATTTTTTCTTTTCTGCTCTTGCTTTTGGATTCTTATCAACTTCCTGATGCCAGCGAGGACAAGCTTTGTAAAACTAAAAATAAATAATTATTTAAAGAAGTGGAGCATACAAAAGAAAGAGAATAATTAATAAGTCACATCTTAGAATTTAGAAGTATTAAAACAAAATTACCCTTATAATTGGGTCTTTATATATTGGTTCTGGATACCAAACACATTGACTATTTCGCCAACCAAATAATCCAGCAGCAAAGTGTCTTGCACTCTCTTCTGTGCGTTGAGTTGAGGTGTACCTAAACTAAAACTCAACAGTTGACAATCAAGGAACATAAATTCATATTTAACAACTATTTAGTCACATACTTTGTAGGTCTGATTACTATAGATTTCTGGCATCAAAGAAGGAAATCTTGCTTGATACCTCTCTCCAAGATCAACCATTTCATTTTCTCCCTCTGGTGCTAATTTCATTGTATCATTTGGAGTCAACAGTGGTCTCCACTTCTTAAGTAAAGCTATGTCATCAGCCGATAATCTTGTTCTACCTTCTTCATAATTTTTTAATATTAAATATTGCAGTTTTGGTAATTCATCTAACATACGAGGTATATACTTTTTGCCTGGATACCGAGTCCCATGCCGTAGAATCAACCAAATTTTTTTCTCTACACAGCCTGTAACAAAAAAAGAAGTTTATCAATATGCAAACATTCATAACAAGTAACACTGAGGATAAAAATATCTAAAAAATAGTATATATATTCTGTGAATACTATATAATATTATAATACTATAGAATACTATAATAACATATTTACTTATGAAATTTCTCCAAATAAGAAAGTGTCTATTTTCTTAAAACCTTAAGAAACCTTTAACTTTTTATGAAAGCAATTGTTTATTCTATTTAAATAAAAAAATTTAAATTTAAGTAAATATGTTATTAGAGAGTATTCATCAAATAAATATTAACTATTTTTTTAAATATTTTTTTCTCTCAGTGATCTCTGAAAACCATTAATTTTATAGTATATACCTGAGTATTTTATTGATGTGTCATTATAATTAGCTACACATCTATATGGAGTTTTAGATCCTAGCTGACATTTGTAACTATCATCTTTGATAGAAGAATTAGAAGTAAAAGAAATATTTGTAGTTATTATACACAGTATAATAATTATCGCAACTAGTTTCTCAAGCATGTTGTTTTTATAATACTGCAATCACATCACAAAGTTTACAACAATTTTATATATGTATATCTTCTACTGCATGAGATATATACTGTATCTGTGAAAAAACAAGTATATATTTCATAATTTGCAATCTTCTATTTTAAATTATGTTCTACATAAATAAATTATATTTATATATAATTTATATATAATTAGACACATACACAGAAATCGAAAAAAATTATCATTGTCAATATTAAAATGTCAAAAGCTTGCAGCAATAGGTGCGTTCAGAAGACACAACTGTTGTACAACGGTTGAGTAAAGGGACGTCTACATTGAAAGTGAATAGCAAGAAGTAGGAAGCAAGAGTAAGAAATTGACCAACCACAGTCGAATGTGAGAAGAATAATCAACTATGATTGGTCAATTTCTTATTCTTACTTCCTACTTCTTACTGCTTACTTCCAATGTAGACGTCCCTTAACATGTTAAGCGAGCAGACGCCATTTTTGTGAACAGTTTTCAGATAGGCTCTGTGAGCATCATATATGTAATACTACTATATTGCTAAAGGAGAGAGAAGTCCGGCCCCAGAACCGCGGTGCGGGAATATATATTTCTCTCTCTTTCTGAGTGTATTATGAACGTTATATACATGCATCAGATAGATCGTATCCGCCAATGGGAAAATAAAATTTATTGTACAAAATTAAATTGCATGTAATAGGTTATATCAGAGAGAAACCTGAGAGCGGCCACGCCATACGTTTTGGCCGACACCGATTTTTACGCTGTTCGATGCGCCATCTGCACCCATTTTTTAGGTGGAACTACGTTCCCTACACCCTTTTTCAAATATTGCCGGTAAAGTGTTGATTTGTTGTGTGTCCATTTTATGCCCATTTTCTGGCGATTCGTGTCCGTGTTAAGCGCATAATTGCGTGATTGAAAACATGAACTGTCCATGTTCTTAATCATATAATTATGCGCTTAGCACGGACACGAATCGCCAGAAAATGGGCATAGAATGGACACGCAACAAATTGACACTTTACCGGTAGCGTCTGAAAATGGACGTAGGGAACGTAGTTCCACCTAAAAAATGGGTGCAGATGGCGCATCGAACAGCGTGAAAATCGGTGTCTGCCAAAACGTATGGCGTGGCCGCTCTCAGGTTTCTTTCTGGTTATATATACCATGGTTGCTTTCTAACAAGAGATACAAGTCGACACAAATATCATTCTATCTTTGTTCCATATTTAGTAAGTAAGAAATAGCATGTTCGACTGGCTCTGAGTTAACCCACTCTGTAGGGTGCGTTCAGATTCTCTACCTGAGTGCACTATAATACTAGAAGTGCTATATAATATGTAACATATACTATAGTGTTTTTAGTAATAGAGTGCACCCGAATGAGGAATCTGAACGTAGCCTAGAGTCCCTATAATCAGAGTCTGGCCAATAGGGTGCAAGTTCTGATTGGTTGGCAATTTGTGGCTACTCCCGCTCATATTTGAATCACGATAACCTTACCCGTATCATTACAGTGTGTTGCATTTAAGAAATAAAAAACAAATAAACGTTGCAAAAGAATGAAATATCAGGTGTATTCATTTTATGTAACAGTTGCTAATAATATATATTCAGCGATAAGAACTTCTCCTGGTAATAATTTAATGCTATTCTCAGTTAATGAATTACGGTGACTGGACTCAAAGTCTGCAAACAAAAAATTGTGTTGACTAGTAAACTTAAATATCTCCAGTACTCTATCATAAATGAATAAATAATAATGTTTACATAGACAAATGTGGTTAGGGTTATTTGAATCTCATGCTCTTCAAGTCCCACATAACTGACAAAATTGTTGCAACTTTTGTTTTCCATAATAGACGCCTGACGATATTTTAATATTAACTGAACGCCGAAATTCACGGCTTATTACAACTAGATCATGTAAACAATAGCAAACAATATTGAAATAACTCTGTGTTTAACTTCTCTCTTGTCGTTTCTATCATATATATACTGACAGTATAAGAAATTCTTTGTGGATAATAATTGTTTAGATATAAGCAATGAAAGAAAGTTTAATATAACTTTTATAGAAACGTACTACTAGTTGTAATAAGATAGCCAGTGATAAATTATTATTGTTTAGTAGATAATTTATTTGTAAAATTATTGAAATTACTTAGCAGCAATAATTTATCAATGGCCAGGTTAGGCGACAGTTTCCCGAAAAGTAGAGGGGATAATCTTGGTATCAAAGAAAATCTCTACACAGTATAATTTAAAGATTCTGTTCTTTGTAACTGCATTGCTAAATTGGTGCAATAAATTGAAATGAGGCAAGTATACGTTTTCTCACTCTAACCTTTTGTATTAGTTCAGCAGTGCAGTTACAAAAAACAGATCTTTAAATTATATCGTGTAGTGATTTCTCTTGGTACCAACATTATCCCCTCCACTTTTCGGGAAACTGTCGCCTAACCCAATGGCCAAAATATTACATCCAGTAACACCCCGATAAAAAATGTTTTATGCAGAATGAGATATAAACTTTGTCCATATATTATTATGTATTGGGTGTAGAACTTAATTCGGTCCGTTTTTTTGCTTGAAAAACGCATTTATTTGAATGATAAAATGAATTAATACATTATTGAAAGTATTGTCCATCGCTAGCCACTACTTTTTCCCATCTTTCTGGCAATTTATGGATTCCGTCGCGGAAGAAGCGTTCATCTTTTGAAGCCAAGAATGAATCGAGCCAATTTTTGATACCCTGTTCTGAAGTGAAGTGTATTCCAGTCAAAGCGTTCTGCATCGAT
>NW_022639651.1:472432-474821 GCF_010583005.1 Odontomachus brunneus
TTATAGCATTTATAGCACCTAGAGCCATCTTTTGAAAACGGACCGAACTAAGTTGTACACCCAATATAATTATATATAATCATATAAAATTATATATAATTATATATAAATGTATATAATTATACATAATTGTATATAACAAATTGTTAATTGGCACTTTTCTTTGAAGAAAAGTAAAATAGAAGAAAAGAAACATCTATTACAGAAATATTTGTATAACAACAAGATATATTTAAATACATTAAAGACTTTAACCTTTTCTTCGCTTTTATTTTACAAGCTTAACCTCAGAGCAGCTAAACTGAAGCGCATGCGCGAGCGCGTCTAAAAAGGATAGGTTGTAGAGAGAGATAGGAAATTTATATCTTTCTCTCTCGAAGAATTTAGCCACAATTCCTCTGTTAACCAGACACTGGGTGCTTTCCAGTTGCTTAACACATCTTGGGTGCTTTCCAGTTGCGTACACTGTATTACACAAAATCAGTTTATTGGTTGCATATTATCTTACAAGATATTTTAGATAATATGTGACCAATAAACTGGTTTTGTGTACGTGTGTGTATGTGTGTGTCAAGATGTGTTAAGCAATTAGAAAGCACCCATTGACACACACGTACACAAAACCAGTTTATTGGTCACATATTATCTAAAATATCTTGTAAGATAATATGCAACAAATAAACTGGTTTTGTATAACACAGTGTACGCAACTGGAAAACACCATCGTCAAGTGGCGCTCCCAAGAATGATAGTTCCAGAATAAGGCGTGCAGAGTGCACTGCGTACATCGGCGTACATGACACTCAAAGAAAATGTATTTAATGGTTCCTGCACACAGGACGCGGTAATGCTTGCCGCGCGGCGGAAGTCCGCGCGACAGCCAAACAATATGTTGTTTTTCCGTAAGAGCTAGAAGGTTATTACGAAAAGCAGCATATTGATTGGCTGTCGCGTGAACTTCTGCCGCGCGGCAAGCATTACCGCGTCTTGTGTGCAGGAGCCATAACATTCTAAATGGCAGCTCCACACTCACAGCTAGGTGAGGGGAGAACTTTAATGCGATATAGATGCTCTCCAGATTTAACGGGTGTTTACGATAAGTTGTCGGATTGGAAATCCGACTGAACAGTGGTATTCAATCGACCCATTTCAAAAAATTCCTTAGCTTAATCAGATTTTAGTAAAAGCTGTCTCAGCAGTAATCCGATTAGCTTCATGGCGACGTGAGGTGATACTTTGTCCTCAAGAGAAATAAAAAGATAAAAGTCGGTAGGTACGTAATTATTATTCTAATGATTAACGCTTATCATTTTCCTTATATATCAATATATGAATAAATGATCTGTTACACTTTTACTGATATTAAATTAATGAAAAGAAATATTAGTAATCTCACGTGTAGTAAATATTAACCTATAATAATATTGGATTTATGTCATAATTTCGTATGTAACAAAATAAGAACAGTATAAAATCTGTCAAATTAACATTTCAAACATACTAATTTTAAAATATATTAAGGACATTTATGCATTTATATATAGATACATATAAATGCCCCACACAGTAGAGGTGTCCAAAATATATCACAGGGATATCCTAAAGATATATTTAGGATATGCGATATCCTTATGATATATTTGGGACGTTCCTGCTGTGTGGGGCAGTTTAAATGTGAAAAATAATGTAATACTACACTCGCATATTATGTACAAAGTGAGTAGAATTTATTATAGTGACTTTAATTTTTATGGTTATACGACAATTGGCATTTGACATAAGAATCCTACGTCCATTAAAGGGTGCGTTCAGATTCCCTACCCGGGTGCACTCTATCACTAGAAACACTATAGTATATGTTACATATACTATAGCACTTCTAGTATTAGAGTGCACCCGGGTAGGGAATCTGAACGTACCCTAAAGTGAACAACGAAAACCGATTGAAGCGTGATATAGGCAGTGAAAGTATACCGACGAAGTTTGCAAAGTTAAGATACGTATGCATCAGAAAGTTAAAGTGTAATATATTATAAATTGTATGTAATAAGTAAAATGTAAGTTTATTTTATGTATTTATTGCATGTATTTTACATATTATTTTATATGAAATATATTTTTTCTGCAGATTTATAATTTTAATATTAATAGAATATTTTATCTTTTCATAATTTATCCTAAAGTAATCCCAGACAAGCAGACTTCCAAGGGACGTTCTAATACATACACTATATCTTAAAAACATACTAAAAAAATTCTAAAGATGTCCATTGCAAATTGATGTTGTCTTGAGTATATTATAATATTTGTTTTTCTTACAAATTCACGTTAAATCTTTCAGTTTTCACGAGTTTAGTGAAGGTTTTCATCTTTCACGAGTTCATTACAA
>NW_022639651.1:474831-491608 GCF_010583005.1 Odontomachus brunneus
TACATACACTATATCTTAAAAACATACTAAAAAAATTCTAAAGATGTCCATTGCAAATTGATGTTGTCTTGAGTATATTATAATATTTGTTTTTCTTACAAATTCACGTTAAATCTTTCAGTTTTCACGAGTTTAGTGAAGGTTTTCATCTTTCACGAGTTCATTACAAAATTTTCACTTTTCACGAGTTCACACTAGGGGAAAAGATTCATGATCACTACCCAGTACTAGAGGAAGCTGTTCTAAACGAAACAGATTATTACTACACGTTTAAATTTTTTTATTTCGAAAACTAAGCCGTTTAGGACACATGTTTATATAAACTTTTTTACTTGAAATAGACCAAAGAATCGCTCTGTTAAATATAGCAACATACTTAACTAACACCCTGTATATATATACAGGGTGTCTCACACTCTCCTCCAGGCATTTTGTGAGGACGTAGAATGGATTGATATAAACATAAAAGTCCTATACCGTTTTACGATATTCGCAATAATAGTCGAGATATTAATTAAAAAAGATTAAGGAAAAACGCACGCTGAATGGTAGAGGACGGACCGCTCAAGTCACAGTGCGCGGATGTCGCGCGCGGTGATTGGAAGACAATGCACCACTGCCTATTCTTATCTCGGCGCGGTGCGGCAAGATGTAGGAGCGCAGCGATATAAGTATAGGCATTGTCTTCCAATCACTGCGCGCGATATCCGCGCGCTTTATTACTGGGCCGCGCTGTGACTCGAGCGGTTTTGTTCTGTTCTTTTGTTTATTGTTTTTTGAAGATTAAAATATATATGTGTAACTGAAATAAATTTAATTTTTCCACTTATATGTTTGTTTTTTATTAAAATAAAAAAATTTCTATTTTGTAGTATTACCCTGTAGTATTAAAATGAAGCGCCGTAGAGAAAAACAATATTAACAAAATATATTTGTTTTTATGTCCTCTATTTCTCCTCAAAGTTTATCGGTCTAATTTTTTTACACCCTATATATATATATATATATATATATATATATATATATATATATATATATATATATATATATGGTTTTGCATTGGTATCGCAATGTCCGGGTCTGTACATGTTTATGCCAGCCAATCGCAGAATAGCTGCTTGACGATTCTCTTTATTAGAGATTCTCTAGTTTAACTCGGACGAAGCGACGTGTGACGCACCCTTAGGCTGAGTTCCCACTGAGCTCATCACGCGTCGCGTCGTCTGCCTGCGTTACGAGTTAACCAATCAAATCGTTCCATTGGAACAAGTGCGTCGTGCGTTGCGTCATCCCAATTAAAGGATTTGATTGGTTAACTCGTGACGCTGGCAGACGACACGCTAAGTGGGAACGCACCCTTAAGGGACGTCTACGTTGGAAGTAAATAGCAAGAAGTAGGAAGTAAGAGTAAAGGGACGTCTACATTGGAAGTAAACAGTAAGAAGTAGGAAGTAAGAATAAGAAATTGACCAATCATAGTTAATTATTCTTCTCACATTCGACTGTGGTTGGTCAATTTCTTACTCTTACTTCCTACTTCTTGCTATTTACTTCCAATATAGATGTCCTTTAAGAAATTGACCAACCACAGTCGAATGTGAGAAGAATAATCAACTATGATTGGTCAATTTCTTATTCTTACTTCCTACTTCTTACTGCTTACTTCCAATGTAGACGTCCCTTTAGTGAGTCATGATTTATAGCATGTTCGATTGGCTCTGGATTAATCCACTTTGGGTTATTCAGCCTACGTTTATTGGTCGAACAAGTATTTATAAGTTTTATAATTGGCTAGTAGAGACTTATGACGTCATTAATCGCTCTCGAAGCGATTAACTCAAGGCCAGTCGAACACGCTAAAGGCCATTTTACAATAGCTGTAAGAATATGGCTGTAAGGCTGTAAGGGCTATCGCACACAAATTGACATAACTGAATATGCATAGCATAAGATCGTATGGACCAATGAGCATCGAATATTAAGCATCGAACACCAATATGGCGACTTAATACTCGATGCTCATTGGTACATACGGTCTTATGCTATGCATATGCAATTTGTGTGCGATAGCCCTAAGACTCGAAATTAAATATTTTCTTTCGCTGATAGCTCACGTTATAGTCTTACAACCATATTCTTACAGCTATTGTAGAATGCCTTAATAATTTGGTAGCGCTACTGCTTAGCTTCGCGAACAGTCTGTAGCACTACGTAGCGCTAAATAGTGTCTTCGCGAACACACCTATGGCCGGTATTTATAGTCAAATCTTATTTCAAGCTATCTTAAGTAATGTCTTAAGATACGAATACGGCTCTGTGATTGGTTCATGACATTTTAAGACAATATTTAAGGTGATCTTAAATATAAGATTGGACTGAATACTGGCCTATGTCTATGGTGATACCGGCTTACTGCCGCATTGTAGACAACCCTTTATATCATTACTGCAATATCTTCGAATATGATACACACACGCAGACCTAAGCATCGCACATTCAACGACCAATAGTCCTCACTCGCTTAATATCATGTATCCCGCTGTCAAAATTTCGTATTGTACATTTGGCTCGTGGTATTTGTTACAATAAACGCATTGTATGTGACGTCAATCAAATTTTGTAGAAATGGTGAATACAGATACCATACGAAAAAATTATCCACTGCACTGGCTCGTTTGGCATAATAGCTATGTAGAACTCGACAAGGAACTATCCACAAATGAGGTTTGCATTCTTGTTATAACAAGCTTATCTCATTCGATATTAATTAGAATCCTTATGTCTACATGAAACCGTACACGTGTTTAACGTTGAACATACATTTCCTTTGTATTCACCAAACATTATTTTACACGTTTTTTGCATTAACTCGGTTGGTTATCAATGATAACAGATTCTTCAAATCATAATTGATATAATAACAGGTAATTACGTAATTGATATAACGTTAAATTAACATTATAAATTACAATATTAATTTAACGTTATATCAATTACGTAATTACCTGTTATTATAATATATCAATTATGATTTGAAGAGATCTGTTATAATGTCTTATAATGTTCTTATAATGTCGTGTATTTTTATATATCAATTTGAGTCGATTGTCACATATTAGTCTAGAGTATTTTTAATATATTCTTTTTATCACTTTTGTACAATGTTATATATATATATATATATATATATATATATATATCTATATATATATATATATATATATATCTATATATATATATATATATATATATCTATATATATATATATATATATATATCTATATATATATATATATATATATATTACTCTAAAATTTAAAGAGTTTAATTCTTATTCAAGTATATTATTTCTTAGTTGGACTATCCTGTATAGATAATTTAAGAATACATAGCAAGAATATTTTTAAAGATTTATCTGAAGCTTATCATGAAAAAGAAAATCTTTGTATTTATCTTTATATTTATCTGCAACCTCTGAAATTAGACACTATTAAAATACAATTAAATATCTTTAATAATTATTTATTATATTACACATGATAATATTAAACAGCATGATCAAGATATTCAAAATATATATGTTAACTTGACTTTCTTATGTTATTTGTAAAATTTTATAATATGAAATATTAATTTTATATGTAAAATTATATTGTTACTTAAATATTCCTCAGCATGATATAGAAAAACATGATAATCGCGGAAGGACCCCGTTGATGTTGGCAGTAACTTTAGGTCATACAGATTCTGCTATAGTGCTGTTACATCATGAAGCCAATGTTAATACAGAGAATACTCAAGGATGGAGTGGTAATTCTTTTTCATACTTAATCTTTTATAGAATAGATTCATATAGAATAAGTATATAGTATATAGTATATGCATGTTTATATGTGTATAGGAAAAATTTCTATTTTCTATTTTTGTAAAAATAATATCTATTTACTTATATCAGAGAATCCATTAACAACTGATTTAATCTTTTTAAATATAGTTGTTCAAGAAGCAGTAGGGACAGGAAATCCTGAACTGTTGCAAATGGTGCTAGCCCGAAGAGATTATCAGAGGTACTGTAATCGAGTAGCTGGTATACCAGAATTGCTTCACAAACTTAAGCAGGTTAGTTACTATGTAATAGTTAGTAACAAGAAATATTGTAACAAATATTAATAACAAAAAATAATTTAACATATTTATATATACAAAATGTCAACGATAACATATAAAACTTTCATTTACTTGTAGATTACATCAAACTGAACAAAAAATCCTCTACCATTTATAAAATAACCATGTAAAACTTTCAATTATTAAAGGAGATTCATAAATATATGTGTATGTGTGTGTTTCTGTATATGCGTATGAATAACGCGTGTTACGATAGATGAGCTGTGATGGCGATATCTGCTGTCATGTGCTTGTACATTAAGTCAAACTGAAGTCAAACTAAAAAAAGATCTCTACCATTTCGCAAATAATGACGTACATTAATTAACATGTTAATTAAAGAAGACTAATCAATAAATGCACACAATTGTTTGCCAGTCTTTTTCAATTAATGATAAAATCTATGTATTTGCAGAATGATAGAAGATTTTTTTCTTCAGTTTGGGCTCTAATGTACAGGCTCAATATAGCAAACATCATCATTATAACTCATCTACAGTATCACGTGTGATCATCCATTAGTCTTCTTTAATTAATAATTCAAAATTTAATGTAATTATTTATAAAATGATAGAGGAATTTTTTTGTTTAGTTTGACCTAATTTATATGTAAATAAGAGTTTAAGTATATTGTAAGATACCACATATTAGTAAAAAAATTCAGTCCATTTTTTTAATCAAATTTTATTTTATTTCATTTAATGCAAATAAATTATTCACGTCAATTATCACAAATAATCATTGTTACAATAAATAATCATTGTCGTTATCTGTAATTCTTTGTCAACGTTGATAATATTCATACATCTGTTATAAAATAGATATATAAATATCTATCATTGATAATATTCATATTGTAAAATATAGCTAATTTATCAAAGAACAAATATCGAACTAGACTTTTTGACTCATCTAATGTTATATATAATTTTTACATATATATGTGTGTGTATATGTATGCAAAAATTGTAGTATGCATTAAATAAGTCAAAAAGTTTGGTTTGATATATTTACATAAACAAATAAGCAGTATGTTCCACTAGAAAAGACATTTTTCTCTGCAACTTCTATATAATTAATGTTAACCTAAGTGTTTCTTGTATGTGCGTGTGGATCGTTATGTAACAAGCTTATAATATTGATTTTTTTTATATTCTTCACTGCTAATGTGATAGCCTTAGTAACAGAAGTTCTTTTCAGGCGCCCGATTTTTACGTAGAAATGAAGTGGGAGTTTGCGAGTTGGGGTAAGGAATGGAGGTCTTCATAATATCTGCTTTTAAAAATGTATTAATAAATCCATTATGCCATCAGTTTAATTCGCAACTTACGTTTTTAATTTTAACTTTAATATATATATATATATATATATATAACTTTACAATATATACTTTAATTCTTTAGTAACATACATAGTTAACTGTCATTGTTTCTGTTGACCAGTTCCTCTCGCATCTCGGATGTGTCCAAGTGATACCTATAAAGTTTACAAACAAGGTAGTAATGTGAGGATTGATACTACGCTATTAGGTTTTGATCACGCAAGTTGGCAACGTGGGAGTCGTAGTTATGTCTTCAAAGGACAAAGTAAGTATAGATACCTTCAATAAAGTACCTTAACATACTCATATATATATACACACACACATGTTTGTGCATGATTATTTTATAACTTTGTTTTAATTGTAATTGTTATGTTTTGAAATTGTTGTATAATTGTTTATTACTAAATTCTATATATTAATGCAAGCTGCATCAAATCCACCTGTGGCAATTAGATGCGAACGCAGTTATGTGTTCAGCATGAGTGGCCATGATACAGGTGATACAATCTGAACTTTTAATTTATGCACTGTATTGCTAGAACTTAGTGTATACTTTAGTATGCTTAAACACGAAATAATTAATGTTAATATTTTATAAATACACTCTTAATAGATTGAATATTTCTTTTGTTTCTTTTATTTTGTCTCATTAGTTTATAGTTAATTGTAATAGAAATGTTGGTAAACTGATAATTTTAAACAATTAAAATAGTACATATATTACTTGCATGTAATATATATTTGTATAAAATGTAACATTAAGGTGTAACAATCATGTAACAATAAGGTGATAATGCAGTAAGGCAGTAAAACTTTCCCAATAAGCTATAAATATTTATTAATTAGATATATTTGATATATGTGTATATAATGTAAAGACATGATTAATAATTATATGGTTGTTTAACAGATCTTAAATAGTAATATATAAATACTTATTTTTTTTAATAATAAATTCGAACAAATAGAAATTATGATTTCTATATTCTATGTGTAAAATATTACTCTTATAAGTAAAATAATAAAATTATTTTTATAGACGACGGGGCGACAATGATGGAAGTAGACCATGAGACAAGAAAAGTGTATGTTGAACACATGAAACTTATAGGAGATGATAATGTACAATTAATGGAACCTTCTGAAGAGGGCGTGATAGCTCGTCTTACCAATCCTATAGTTACGACATACATAGATACAGATAAAATTAGTTTTGAACGGTAACTATATTTGTTATTATAGTAAAGTTTATAATAACCAACTCCATTTATTTCAATATTACTTATGTCAAATTAGCAATAAAGCAGGTATATGGGGATGGCGTTCGGACAAAAGTGAGATAATAAATGGTCACGAGTGTAAAGTCTTCAGTGCAAGTAACGTGGAATTAATAACTAAAACTCGATTAGAACACTTATCCGAAGCGGATAAAGCGAGAGCTCGCCCACCAAGAACACCTTTACAGTCGCTTCTTGGTATCACGGATCAGCAAGAGAACTGCAGCGCTATCACCACTAGTGTAACTTTATTTTTCATAGTAATTTCTGACTAAACCAGTTGCTCTTGTTTAAAATTTTAAAACGTATTAATTAAGTTGTGTATTTCAGGAAGAATATAATAATATAGGTAATCCCTGCAACATCACTGCTGAGGAATATTTTGATTCAGAGGTTGATTTAAATGAGAGGGATATAGGTAGACCAAAGGAAGTTAATACAAAAATACAGAAATTTAAGGTATTATAAATTATGTATATGGTTCGACATAATCGACTAAGTCGAGATAATTATATTCTAATAATATATTTCTGACTATAAATTCCGACAAGTTTTTCACATGTTTTTACATAGTGTACATAAATATATTTATAATATTATCATATTATATATAGAGTATCCCATGTAAAGTGTGACAATTCAAAAATTTTAAAAATATTGTATTAAGAAGTTATTCATAAAAATATTTTATGTATTCAAAGGGTCTTTTTAACTATGTGAACATTATAGGAGGTCCCATTTAAAATTACGAAGTTATCCTCCGTCCTTTTTCAAGGGCGAGCAACAGCTAATTTTTATTTATATACTTACAGAAAGATTCCTCGAATACATAAAACTTTCTCATAAGCAACTTTTTGATACTATTTTGATACAAATATTTTTAGAGTTTTTGGGTTGTCACTTTATGTGGATCACTTTATACATATATGCACTAAGGCTCTTATACACACATCTATATACAATTCATCTTTTTTTTTTTATTTTAAGGCAACTTTATGGTTGAGTGAGGAATATCCATTAAGTCTCCAAGAACAAATCATGCCAATCGTAGATTTAATGGCTATATCTAGTTCACATTTTGCTAAATTAAAAGATTTTATTCAAATGCAACTTCCAGCTGGTTTCCCTGTTAAAATTGGTAAGTTCTTGATGTTAATAAGATAGATATATGCATTATAGTATTGAATATGAACATACATTGAATACAGAACAATTATTAACAATTATTCTCTTTTTTCTTAGAAATTCCATTATTCCATATTCTCAATGCAAGGATAACCTTTGGAAATATATTCGGCTTAGATCAAGAAGTACCCCATGTAGGTCATTTGCAAGAAACTAATCGTATAACTTGTTTAGTTGATGATATTTGTTTTGAAGCTCCCAATGGATATGTTAAATTGGGTAATTTTTATTTTGCACTTATATGTATTATTCTTCAATTAATATACTGCTTTGCTTAATTTGTAATGCTGATTGGATATAGGTGCAGAAGTTAGAACACAATTTAGTATCGAAGAAGAAGACGATTTGCTACAGTTTGCTATTCAGCAAAGTCTTTTGGAAGCTGGTAGTGAACGTGATGAGGTACTGTTTACTTAATATGCATATATATATACACACACATATACATACACACAAGATGTCCGAAACCTTTCTTGCAACAATTCGTGAGAAAGTAGAACGAATTAAACGGAGCAGAAAAGTCAAGTACCATTTTGCAAAATTCACAATAGTTAATGAGGAATTAATTATTTTGTCTTAGCTAATCAGCGCACAGGAAGCGGCAGCCAAAAGAAAGATGTCTTCGGCCAACGCGCGACCGTGATACTCGCGAATCGCGATATGCTGCGTCCCTCCGCCTATAGCTATAAGACACAGCAAGGCTTGATACATTTAACGCATATATGCATTCGGTACACGGATATCTCTCTCTCTCTCTCTCTCTCTCTCTCTCTCTCTCTCTCTCTCTCTCTCTCTCAAGTCTCGCTTGAGTCTCGTAGCACGCCGGCCTAAGACATCTTTCTTTCGGCTGCCGTTTCTCGTGCGCTGATTAGCTCAGATAAAATAATGAATTCCTCATTAACTATTGCGAATTTCGTAAAATGATATTTGACTTTTCTGCTCCGTTTAATTCGTTCTACTTTCCCACGAATTGTTGCAAGGAAGGTTTTGGACACCCTGTATATATATGTGCGTGCGTGCGTGCGTAATATATCATATATAATTATCGTTTATTTTATATAAAGGTTGATATATGGGAGGCATTAAAAGCTCAAAAGCCATCCAGACCAACTACACCTAATATGAGCTCTGAGGAAGAAAGACAGCTGCAGAGGTATGTAATAAGTACATATAGAAGAGAATTAATACTATCTTGATTTTCTATTTTATTATTTCTATGTGTCTGTTCGGTTACTTATATTATTTTTATATGATTGAAATTCTTTATTATTAATTTTGCATGTGTTTTCCTGCTACAATTCATGTTTAGGCAGGTGGGTGATTGTTATAAATATTAACTGTGGGTAAATTAGAATTAATAAAACGGTTTATATATATACAGACTGTGTGTAATAAGCATTGTTCAATTATAATTATAGCCTCAAATAACTGTAAATAGTAATTTTGCTAAAATATTTAAAAGTAATTATACTTAAGTGACACGTTTTCTTTTAACATAGGGCAATTCAAGCTAGTTTAGTCTTATATCAAGAAACAGCAGGATCGGTCGAAAGTACTGCGAATTCAACTACTGTAAATGAAGATAGTGATTCCCTTGAGGGCACAGCCGAACAATTAAGATTAGCGTTAAAACTTTCCGAGCAACAACAAATAGAAGAAGAGCAACGGCGATTGCTGGAAGAGGAAACGTTCCGTCAAGTGTTGGAGCTGTCTTTAACAGACAAGTGAACTTCTAAAAAGAGAGAGTGTGTGTGTGTGCGCGCGCGCGCGCACGCGCACACAACAGTCAGAGAAAATATTCATTGAAGTATACTTCAAGAAAGATGTGAAAGAAAATCTTCCAGTCTTATCAAAATGAGACTATACAAAAATGTCATTTCCTACAATTCATGAATTGCAAAATGCATTAAGAGGTAATAATGTTGCTTATAATAAACATTTGTTATTGAAGTATACCCAGTTACATAATACAAGTCAAAAGATAGAGAAAAATAGCATAGTAGTAGTTGAACGAATGAATGATATATTTAAATTATGTTATTTATTTCTTAGTTACATTTTATATGAGACAAAATTCTTCAATAACGTAGACATCGCAGCAAGTATGTAAAAGAAGTCTTGAAAATTACAATTGCTCTTTAAAAGAAATGCGTTTACAATCGACAAACAATCAAACAGTGTTTGTGTGAGAATCCTATTAAATGAAAGTAAATAATGTAAGTTACGCGACTGTTAATATCTAGAATCTAGAATAAAAAGCGTGTAATTCTCAAGCCTTCAAGAATTATTCGTTTTATCCTTCCTCCTCGGCTTTAGTTTCTATAAATTTTTAAAAATGCATACATTAATAGTTGCAATTAAATAATGCAGGCAAATAATCATAATATCTCTTTATAAATCAAACTAAACACATTTTCAACGGAATCCGTTTTCGTATTTATAATGAAATCATTCTGTATGAAATATTATGGATTATATATAATCTATAAGCACTTTTAAGTGTTCAATCTCTTCCGAAATTTAAAATAATATAAATTATAAGGATATAAGATTAGCATGTGTTATATAATATTATATATTGTTAATTATTCGATATCGAATAAGTAAATCTTATTTTTATACGTTGTTCTGTTCATATATGCTATTGGAAAATTATTATTATATGTCATCAATTTTCTCCATCAAACGTGATATTGTGTGAGAATTATGATCACTTTTTGGAAAACCGATAAATTTGGTTATTCTAAAATTCTTATGAAATGTCGCATTCTAATAAAAGTGTATATATATACATACATACATACATATATATATATAAACACACACACACACACACATATATTATACATAAACATATGTTTCTTTTATAGTTTTACTGAAATACTATCTGTTTTGAGAAAATAATTAATCATTTCTTTATTTGCATGTTTTATTAATGAAAAAAAGAAAATCTACAAGAGTTGTAATAATTATTTGTTATCGGGAGAAACGTTGATTAAAAAACATGATTACATTTTTACCTATTATAAATTAAAAAAAAAAATTGACATATATATATATATATACACACATAACACGTATATAATCATCCCTTGCATTCATACATTCACCCCGATAAGCAAACGTGTAGAAAAATAATAAATAAGAAATTACTCCTTGATGACATAATAAAAACTATCAATGACGAAAAAATTGGCAGTGTTGGATCGCTGCTCTTTCGTCTCGGTTATTCAAACTCTGATTGTGCCCTGAAATGTAAAAATATCGTAATAGAGGCATCGTGATAACCATACTAGACGATATTCTAACGATATTAGAAGTAGTAACATTATGTAAAACCTAATATATTAACAGACCGTTATAATTTTTTTATCGTAAAAATTTTCTATATAATTAACATCTTTTATACTAACTTTTTAAAAATGGTGCTCAGTATATTTGCGCTTTCTATAAAACGTAGCTCATTCTTATGTGCTTGATGATGCCACTTTTTGCGAATAACATTCCATCGTGCAGTATGTTCTTTCATTAATGTCTCTCGCGATTTGAGAGTGTGTCCGTCCTGTAATATGTTATGTATAATTTATATTCATAATAATATATATTATTGTTAACATAGAGAATATTTATAATATATATCTTTTCTTATTTTTAAAATTTTAACACAATGTGTTCATGAGTCTCATTTTCTTAATATAAGTTTGAATTTTATACATATTTGTCTAAGTCATTGACTCACATAATCTAAGTTCAGTTCATCCTTCTCTCTAAGTAGTACAGGAGATGGAATACGGTTTTTTGGTATAGCCTCTTCACAAGGCAAAGGTGGTGGCAAATAATGGATATCATTTAATTCTCCATTTGCATCGAGCAAATTATTCCCCATGTTAACTTCATTCACTATTTCTGGGCTCGGGCTGCGTACTCTATGAAAATATATAAAGAAATGTGTTTAAATGAATTAAAATTTTTATGTAAAAAATATAAAGATTCCTTTTAAAGTTTATAAAGATTTCTTTTCCTCTTTTATATAATGTTTAACCATATACTGTATTCACTCAAATATTTCATATATTATATGTAGTTTAGAAATCACAAAGATATACATATATTACACAATATAATCACAAAGATATACATAAAGAAAACAAAGTGCCACAATGATAAACAATTACTCCAAATAACAAAAATTTATTCTAAAATAGTCTGACCAACTAAAACTCAAGAAAATTGAGTAAATATGAAGATAAGTAATATACACAGATGTTACATACTTAGGAACCAAGTTAGGGTTCCTTGGTTGATTAGCCATCCAAGCGCGACATATGGGATAAAGTGGTGTATCTTCTTGAAATTGAGCTAAATCAACACTGCGATCAAATAATTTCATCACATACGTATGATGAAATGATGTATCAACTTGTATTTGACGACGACGTCTAATCTTCCGTGGTTGAGGAAAATTCATGACTTTAGTACTGCACATATTGTATGATTAATGAAAAATATATTATTATGAAATGATACCATCATGTAACCATGAAAATAAGTCAAAACTTACGTTCTTTTGATTTGTTGCTTATAATCGGGAGCAGGACTTTCTTCACTCGATTCTGCTGAGGAACCTGTATCACTATGTTGTAATAATTCACGAAGAGCACCTTTTAAACGATCTCTTGCTACAAGTACATCGCTGTCTCCTATATGAAAATAAAACTTACATTATATCTAAGAATTACTGATAGAGGTTATTTACTATCTAGCTTTATACTACTTAGTATGTATTTCAAAGTATTATATTTTTAGGCATTACCAATTTCATCTTTTATCTCCACTTTTACTCGCCCTGGCATTACCGGTGGTGGTTGAAAATTTCTCTTTTTGCCCATCGAAAATATCGCTATATTTAAAATAAATTTAAAAATTACTTCCAATATAAAAATTAATGCATTTCATTAGTTTGTTTTAAATTAATACTTAATGTATATGGAAAATCTATGTTATAATTAAGGAAAAGATAATTGTACTTCATGTACGATACTTTCGTTACATAAAAAGCTATTTAAATTTCAAATTAAACGCATATATTATATTTTTTTTTATATTTAGAAGTACATCTACATTTATTGTACACATTAAATAACAAATATGTCTTTCATACACTTTACTTAATTGTTAAACATTTATTCTATATACTAGTATAATAACAATAAACAAAATAAAACGGTAAATTAGGACAACTCTACAACAGTTCTAACCTCTTCTCAAAATATAAGAGGTTTGTTCTTTCCAGCTGAACTTCTTGCATTAGTTCAAGAAGTGCACACTGGTGCGTTCTTTCTAGCTGAAGTGACGTTATGGCTCCTGCACATAGAACGCGGCAAGCATTACCGCATCCTGTGTGCAGGAGCCATTACTGTTCTTTCCAACGGTGCAGCAAAACTTATGGCTCCTGCATACTAGACGCGGAAGTTCGCGCGACAACCAATCAATATGCTACTTTCCGTAATAACCTTCTAGCTCTTACGGAAAAACAACATATTGATTGGCTGTCGCGCAGACTTCTGCTGCGCGGCAGACATTACCGCGTCCTGTATGCAGAAGCCATTAATGCAACAGTTCACTAAACTACTTATTTGTATGTACTTGACCGGAAAAAAAACTCCGGTTGGAAAACTATTCTTTTAAATCGTTTGTATTTTATATGAAGAGTTTTGAAGTGTAATTGAAAAGATTTGTGAGTCTATTACTTGTAATTAATTGTTCTTTTTTTACCATGTATTTAGCCGGAAATAATGACCGGAGGTAAATTAAACAAAGGTTCGGTATGGTATCGTTTGTATTTCGTATGAAGAGTTATGAAGTATCATTAAAAAGGTTTGTGAGTCATCCAGATAATTTTAATTAAATATTAAAAAATCATATATTTGGCCGAAATATCGACCAATACATAAAGATCTCAAGCGCTGCTGTGGAAGTACCGTCAGGCACGATCGGTGTACTATCTAGTATTTCAATACTCATGGTTCATTTTCGGGTAATTATGTATAATAAGGCCTTTTTCGAATTTTGATATTTTTTTGCAGCTCTTTTGATAAAAATATTTATTTTGACTTCAATATTGATAATCAATCGAGGGATTCCGAAAAATATACAAGTTATATATTGTTTTAACTTTTTTATTTTTTTTTCACTTGTTGAACGTTGCTGCTTTCCCACAATTTAAACAAGTTACTGATCTTTTAATCATATTATGTAACTGCAATATCAAACGACTAGCGGCACAGCCCCCCGTACCTCCCTTCAAAACTAATCTAACCCAACCTATCGTCACATTAACCGTCAGTCATTGTTTATTAAAGTATTCAACTTTTTCTCTTAATAATTTTTTAATAAACAATCACTAACGGCTAATGTGACGATAGGTTAAGTTAGGTTAGTTTCGAGTGGAGGGCGCAGCCCCCCGCTAGTCGTTCGATTTTGCATTACATAATGTGATTAAAAGATCAGTAACTTGTTTAAATTGTAGGAAAGCAGCAACGTTCGACAAGTGAAAAAAAAAATTAAAAAAAGTTAAAACAATATATAACTTGCATATTTTTCGTACTACCCGATTGATTATCAATATTGGAGTCAAAATAAATATTTTTACCAAAAGAGCTATAAAAAGATATCAAAATTAAAAAAAGGCCTTATGGCTCTTGCACACAGGACGCGATAATGTTTGCCGCGCGACAGCCAATCAATATGTTGTTTTTCCATAAGAGCTAAAAGATTATTACGGAAAGAAGCATATTGATTAGCTGTCGCGCGAACTTCCGCCGCGCGGCAAGCATTACCGCGTCGTGTGTGCAGGAGCCATTATTGTACATAATTACCCGAAAAAGAACCAGGAATATTGAAATACTAGATACACCGATCGTGCCTGACGGTATTTCCACAGCAGCGCTTGAGATCGATATTTCGGCCAAATATATAATTTTTTAATATTTAATTAAAATTATCTGAATGACTCACAAACCTTTTTAATGATACTTCATACGAAATACAAACGATACCATATCGAACCTTTGTTTAATTTACCTCCGGTCATTATTTCCGGCTAAATACATGGTCCAAAAAAGAACAATTAATTACAAGTAATAGACTCACAAATCTTTTCAATTACATTTCAAAACTCTTCATACAAAATACAAACGATTTAAAAAAATAGTTTTCAGTTCATGCGTTCGAGAACTAACCTAACCTGGGTTCGAGAACCTCACCGGAGTGTTCTCCCTCTCATTTTATCTTACTTTCGT
Organism: Odontomachus brunneus; assembly: GCF_010583005.1. Classification (NCBI taxonomy): domain Eukaryota; kingdom Metazoa; phylum Arthropoda; class Insecta; order Hymenoptera; family Formicidae; genus Odontomachus; species Odontomachus brunneus. The sequence continues at coordinate 490,086 of NW_022639651.1, forward strand.
ATCTCTGTCATTCTAACGCTGCGCTTCATGCGCTTCATGCGTGGAAACGTAGCGTTAGAGTGACAGAGATACGAGAGTGAGATAAAAAGAGAGGGAGAGCTTTCGGGTGAGGTTGTTGAACCTAGGTTAGGTTAGTTCTCGAACGCATGAGATCGCATAAACTGCGCTACCTCGGAGCTGATGCAGTTCATGCGTTCGAGAACTAACCTAACCTAGATTCGAGAACCTCACCCGAGTGCTCTCCCTCTCATTTTATCTTACTTTCGTATTTCTGTCACTCTAACGCTGCGCTTCATGCGCATTATGCGTGAAACGGAACGCACCCTTTGTCTTTCGTGAAAACGTATCACCACTGAATACGTATCACCATGTGATATGCGGATATTAGAAGCGTTTACGTTGCTAACTCTGTTTTGTTCTATTGAGTTCCTTATTTTGCCGTTGTTGGTCCTGGCGGCGCTACAGATGTTGACAAAAGGTCTTAGGTGTTTATAGTCAGATCTTATATTTAAAACCATCTTAAAGTTTATCTTCAGATAATGAACGGATTATTTCATTGGTTACGGAGTATCTGAAGATGAACTTAAGCAGTTTTAAAAATAAGACCCAACTATAAATACCGGCCATAGAATCGCCGCTAGCGGTCCATGATTATATAGGCTGCGTTCCGAAATTCACTGCCAATGCTGAAATTCTATAGTATACGTGACATGAACTATAGAATTTCAGTACTGGCAGTGAATTTCGGAACGCAGCCATAGTTAAAGCATATACCCATATTTATAGACAGGCCTTATATTTAAGGCTGGGAGCACAGGCGGGAGCGTCCCGATTGACCACGTTACGATTGGACACAACCAACCGATGAAAAGAATTATCTAGTGAATTACTAGGTCGAACCAATCATTACAATCTGTGTCCAATCATATCGTGGTCAATCGGGTCCCACCCCTCATGAACACAGGAGCAGAGTAGTGATCATGAATCTTTTCCCCTAGTGTGAACTCGTAAAAAGTGAAAATTTTGTAATGAATTCGTGAAAGATGAAAACCTTCACTAAACTCGTAAAAAATGAAAGATTTAACGTGAATTTGTAAGAAAAACAAATATTATAATATACTCAAGACAACACCAATTTGGAATGGACATCTTTAGAATTTTTTCAGCATGTTTTTAAGCCATAGTGATGTCTTTAGAACGTCTCTTGGAAGTCTGCTTGTCTGGGATTACTTTAGGATAAATTACGAAAAGATAAAATATTCTATTGATATTAAAATTATAAATGCAAAAAAAATATATTTCATATAAAATAATACGTAAAATACATGCAATAAATACATAAAATAAACTTACATTTTACTTATTACATACAATTTATAATATATTACACTTTAACTTTTTGATGCATACGTATCTTAACTTTGCAAACTTCGTCGATATACTTTCACTGCCTATATCACGCTTCAATCGGCTTTCGTTGTTCACTTTTGGGTGCGTTCAGATTCCCTACTCGGGTGCACTCT
>NW_022639651.1:491618-497447 GCF_010583005.1 Odontomachus brunneus
CGGAGCCATCACTCTGTTGACCGTCCACGTAAGTCACTGATTTCACTACTTTCAAATTTCCCTATATAGTTATCTATCGTGGACGTAACACGAGTGTAGTATTACATTATTTTTCACATTTAAACCACATCGCTTGATGCTTAAAAATTTTCATGGAAACTTACACAATTTACATGTAAAGAAGAACATATACGAGCAAACTGAAAGTTCACGTAAAATATTTCACGTTTTGAGAATTCACCTTTCATGGTTAAAATGTAATTGCAGTATACACAATGTAATATATAACACATTAATAAGCATTATACAACTTAAATTTATAGTTATAATATAATATAATAATACAATATGGGTAAATTTAATAAATGAGATGAACGTTAACCGTGAAAGGTGAATTCTCAAAACGTGAAATATTTCACGTGAATTTTTAGTTTGCTCCTATATGTTCTTCTTTACATATAAATTGTGTAAGTTTTTATGAAAATTTTTAAGCATCAAGCGATGTGGTTTAAATGTGAAAAATAATGTAATACTACTGTTACGTCCACGATAGATAACTATATAGGGAAATTTGAAAGTAGTGAAATCAGTGACTTAGGGCTATCGCACACAATTGACATGAAACTGCATATGCATAGCATAAGATCGTATGGGCATCGAATATTAAGCATCGAACACCAATATGGCGACTTAATACTGTCAATTAGTTATGTCAATTTGTGTGCGATAGCCCTTATGCGTACCAACACTGACCGTGATCAATCGGGACGCTCCCCTTCCAAAAGCCTGTATATCATTCTGAGAGAGAGAATACTACTCTGTAGTACATAACCTTGTTTAACTGTGATATGTTAGGTTTGTTCTTATTGTATATGTTTAAACTTACATGTTGAATTGAAAAGTGTGTTTGTAGTAAAACTCGCGTGCAAAAGTTTAATCTATAAACCACCCAGGAAAAAAATGATTATATATAATTATATAAAATTATATATGATTATAATAAGTTATGTGTATATGAATTTTGTACTCATATATAGTCACATATATATAATCATATATGTCCACACAGAAAAAAACAATATTAAATAAAAAAGGGAAGAAATAGTTTCAATCGATGAAACGTTCAATTTAACGTCAACATCAGCACTGCCAGAAGCATAAATATTTTCTTGTATTTATATAATAGTATGCTTGTATTTGTATATTTTTTGTTATAGTCATATATATGGTCTGTTCTTTTCAGCTGCACTGCTGAACTGGTGTATTAAGTTAGAATAAGAAAAAATATACTTGTCTCACTTATTGCACTAGTTCAGCAGTGCAGCTGAAAAAAACAGACCAATAATTATACATAATTATATATGATTATATCAAGTAAAATTCATGTATGATTTTTTTTCCGGATACACAGATATTGTATAATTTTTTTAAAGTGTCATCTTAAACAACGTCATCCTTATTACATTGCTGGATGAGCCTTATTACATTGCTGTGTAACTTTTTAAATCTTTATTGTTTGTTAAAAGGTACTGGATAAGCATATTTTTAACAAAATTTGTGAAACATGTAAATCTTAATTCAAAATATCTGCTACGATATATTTTAACAATTTTAGAGTACCAAACAGTATTACTTAAATAATACAAAATGCTATTTATCTCAAGCAATTATTTTAAACAAATTTAAGTTTAATATCTTTAGGATTGCATTATCAAGTTGGACTTGTGTAAAATGGCTGTGAAAGACAAACAAACAGAAATTTCATCATTTGATGAGATAGAATGGAATGTGGAAAATGAAATTCAACTTTTTTTTGCTATGAATGGACATAAACCAGTTGGTAAGTTATGTGAAACAATGTAATAGGTTGATATATTTACTAACAATATTTTATAAACATTCACTCTGTATCCTATAATAATTTAATGAACTGGTTTTAGGTATCAATAAGTATTTCCACATGTTATGCATATGGGAGAAATTTCGTATTGCAATCCGTAAAGATATATCATTAAAAATAATTTGGGATCATTTAGAGTCTATGTATGATCTCATGGCTTTAGTAAGTGACATCATAAAGAAGAGATGTATTTTTATCCACAAACTCTCTGATTTAATGAAGTTACATAATTACTAGTAAAATTTTAAAAATATTTTAAAAACAAAGATATATATGTTGTACATTTTATATATATATATATAAATTGTTTTGATAGGATGACATGGAAGATTTACCTTTTCCTAGCCAAGAGATAGATTTCTCTCTGCCAGAGGTGGAATTTGTTGGAAAGCCTAGGAAGAAGGAAGAATTAGAGATAAAGCTAAAAGATTTAAGAGATAAATATAAAGAAATTAAAAAAGAGAAAGATATTAAAGAAAGTTCTAAGAAAGACAATATGTCACGTGACATTAAAGGAAGCAAGGACATAGACAAAAAGAAGGAAGAAATAAAGAAATACACAAAGGACATGGAAGTAAAGAAAGATAAATTTAGAGATATAAAAGATACAAGGAAAGAACACAAATCTTCAAAAAGTCGTTCAAAGAGCAAAGATGATATAGAAGAAAGTGGTACATTAATATACTTTTACCTCGTTTATATATTTAATAAACTCGTACTAAATTGTGAATTGTATCCATGTTTCTTTTTAGTATCAAACATAAGAAAAGAGCGCAAGGATTCAGAGTCTGGCCGTGAACTTTTAAAGAGGATCCCCAAAAGGCCAACTAGACAAAGTATGGAAAGTTCTTCTAAAGCTTCTTCTAGTCCTCGTGATACACCACCACCAAAACGAAGAAGAATATAGCAAGGAAACAATCTTGCATTCACGTTGGAATGAATGTATTTTATATAATTTAGATTGACATCTATGTGATTTGAAAAAATACTAAAAAAAGCTTATCAGATCACATAATGGATATAGCTATATTGTTTCCTTTTAAATATTTTTCTTTGAAGAACCATATATTCAATATAAAATATTCAATATAAAATATTTGATATAAAAATAATAAATAAAATAATAAATAAGAAATAAATATTTCCACGGTTGTTTAAAATTAAAATTATTTGACTTCAGGCATTACAGCTGTATAGTAGCTAAGTATCTCACTTCCTTATTTTAAAGTCAAAATGCATATTTTGCCATTGTAGAACTCAAAATAACAATAATTAATATATTTTAGTATTCATATATTTTGAATCCTATATGAGGTAAAATCTGTTTAGATTGAATTAAACTTAGAAAATTAAATTAGAAAATGTTTGTTCATTCTATGTTAATCTATTCTTTTGTTATAAGGAAATTTAATATCACAAGATTGGTGGTTACTAGCCAAAATTTATTGAGGTAGCATTTTGATGTAACAGGAATGTTTCAAAACTGTAGTTTTATTCCATTATTTCTTCTCAAGAAACAGTGTTATATGTGGATATTGATGAACATGCCAAGAAATCTCCAACTTCGATCCGAGAAGCACGTGGGTCGAGATGTGCGTCATCCACGATTGATGTTTTTTATATAGTTCTTGGTACTTAGTCAATTCCTGGGAAACAAGATTCGGGCTGGCCAGTAACGATTTCTTCAACGTCGATCAAGATGTCCCAGTTATCGGAGTCTTCTTGCCTCACGCTCAGATTCGAGCAAGGTTAGGAGATCACCCTCGCGTACTGGACCCTTTACATTCCTGATAATTTGCCGGTTTTGCTCGCCGAGGAACTCCACTTTCACTTGTGTACATTGTCCCTGTGATCCCGTACGACCCAAGACTTTGATAACACGTGCCAAAACTACTGGTTTATCCATAATTTACGCTTTACACGTGGTCTCGAGAACAGAAGACAAATCTACCTTTAGATGGGCAGAAAGAAAGAGATCACGCTTCTTTCTCTTTGGTTATATAGATATCGTTTGTTCGAGCGTTTCCTCTCTCAATAGGTGCGTTCAGCGGAAAAAGCGCTCAATAAGCAATTAGCGATTATTGGTTCTTACTGTTAGATCCCTAAATCTAGACCAATTACATTAACGAATTGCTCAACTGTTGAGTTCGCTGAACGCACCCAATGGCTGCGTTCAGCAGAGAAAGCTGCTTGCAACTGTTGTAAACTTCGTGAATCTGATTGGTATATGCTTTTGGATTTAACCAAAATTAAGAGCATACTCCAATCAGATTCACGAATTTTACAACAGTGCAAAGCAGCTTTCTCTGCTGAACGCAGCCAATCTTTCTCTCTCTCTTTCTCTCATTGGTTTCAGGAAGTCGATTATGACCTGGTTTACATCGGGAGCGTCCCGATTGACCATGGTACGATTGGACACAACCGACCGATGAAAAGAATTATCTAGTGAATTACTAAGTCGAACCAATCATTACAATCTGTGTCTAATCGTATCGTGGTCAATCGGGTCCCACCCCGCTGAGATTAGGCATTTGAATAACAGGTCGTCTAAAGATGGATGACCGTGTGACACTGGAGGCCGTGTTCCGTTTTTACTGGCAGTGCTGTCTAAATGACATCATGGCAGTATGCTGCTACAGCCATTCCGAAATTGATTTAATGCTGCTAGCACAATTGTGACGTCGTATTTCGGAACAACTTGCAGTGCACTGCAAACAGCAGCTAACCTCTGTTTGTATCCACGATATCCCGCTGTGACTTAAACAATATAATATAAAAATGAATAAAAATGCGAAAATATTATTTGCTTCACAATCATAGAAGCAGTATGTGAAAGACAGTGATGACAGTGATGATAGTTCCGACGAAAATGAATTATTAAAATTAATATATCCTGCTGCAAAAATTATACGACCGCGTATAAAAAATTATTGTTCATGTATATTGTTCATGTTACTGTTCATGAATATTCTAATACTGAATTTAAAAGTCACTTCAGATAATGTAAATATTAATATTATATTTTGTTTGCTTTTTAATCTTAGGATATTGTAATGCTTTTATATTTTTTATACTTCTGCAAACTTATAATAGTGAAAGAGAGAATATTTTTTTTTAAAACAATTATTTTTTAATTACAAGATGTCGCGTACAGCTTTTTATTTGTTATTAAACTTAATTTAACCGGAATTGGAAAAAAATCTGAAAGATTTGGTCGGAAAACTATTGCTGCAGAAGGTCAATTGTTGATACCCAGCAAACACAACGTTACATGTAACATACATGTTAGTTATAATTTCCTCAACTCAACAATGTAACTGTTATATAACATACGTGTTATATAACAGTTATATTGAGTAGGAAATTATAACTAACATGTATGTTACATGTAACGTTGGGTGTTTACGTTAAATCGAGTACGAGTTATAGCATGTTCGATTGGCTCTGGATTAACACACTCGGGGTTATTCATCCTACGTTTATTGGTCGAACAAGTACTTATAAGCTTTATGATTGGCTAGTAGAGACTTATGACGTCATTAATCGCTCTCGGAGCGATTAACCCAGGGCCAGTCGAACACGCTATTTGTTACGTCCACGATAGATAACTATATAGGGAAATTTGAAAGTAGTGAAATCAGTGACTTACGTGGACGGTCAACAGAGTGATGGCTCCGCTTTTGGGTCACTCTGCTTTTCACCGAGTTTACCCTGGGTCTCGGGAGCCTGGCGAAACGATTGATGAATCTGGCGAAAAGTCAGCGGTGCTTGTTCTCCTGGCTCGGCCTCGGATGTTCCGATACCACGCGGGTTGATGCGGCCCGCGATTCAGAATTTGATTTCGCAACGTTTGAAATATGAAGGGTAGGCAAAAGTAATTGCAACACAGTCGGATTTTACGACTAAGTATAATATACTGAATAAGTACA
>NW_022639651.1:503152-543023 GCF_010583005.1 Odontomachus brunneus
CCATGGAGTTATGGCGAGGGAAGAGATTCATTCCTTTGCATGATGTCACCGCGTCGGTGTCCTGAGTGGTGTTTAGGATTCAGCTTTCATGCTCCTGTTTATGTTGGCTTATCGCACTGAGCGATAGCGGTTTCTTTGGGTCGATCCGAGATCCGTCGATTTCGAGACTCTCCAGCAGCACGCAGCATTCGGCATTTTAATTATAATGTTTTAACGCTCGCGAATATGCATATGCGCACGTACTTACATCTAGTAACATAGGGATATAATATCTAGTGATGTCTGAAATCAGACAAGTCGGCCTCCCGGTCTATAATAATATATTGTTAATGTTCTAAAATAGATCCGGACGTTACATATTAATGGCTTAATTTACATCGTGCACTTGATACGCGTACTATATAGTAACTTTCTATTAAATAATCTTAATATTGACAAGGCATATCAACGATGACGTATTCAATCGATACAGTACCACAAATACAGTTTCACTAGGGTCGAAAAATGTAATAGGCACAACCATCTAGTATCTTCATGGCTCAAGACAACTCAGTACTGCTTTCCGATGTTCGAGCAGAGTCAGGGCTAGAATTTTAAAGGTATGTGAAGGGCAGGACGAGAGAGGTAAAGGGATGAGAGGGAAGAGAGGATGGTGGTATGAGGAATGAAGGAGAAGAAGGAGATAAGAAGGGAGTTGAGGAGGTGGAAGGGGGCGGACGAAAAGGCAAGATGGGATATAGGGAGAGGAAGAGAGAGTATAAGAAGCTTTATAAGAGGAAGAAGAAAGAGGAAAGAGAGAGAATGGAAAGGGAGGTAATGGAAACGAGAACAGAGTAAAGGGTTTGATAGTTGGTGAAGAGAGAGACAGAGCGAGGAAGGCTGAAGTAAATGAGAGAATTGAAAAGGAAGAATGGAAGGAATATTTTATGACGGTGATAGGGGAGTAGAGGAGAAGGTGATGAGAGGAAGAGATAGAAGAGGGGGAGAAGGAAGAAATAGGATGGAAGGAGATAAAGGAGGTTATGAAGAAGTTGAAAGGTGGGAAAGCTATAGAGTTAGATGAGGTACCGAACGAAGTATAGAAATATAGAGGGGAAGAGGTAGAAAAATGGGCATGGAGGATGTGTAGAAGGGTATAGAGAGGAGAGGGAAGGCCGGAAAAGTAGAAGGATAGAGTGGTAATACCGATAAGGAAGAAAAGGAATGAAGAGAGGGTAGAGGATTATAGAGAGGTGATATTGATAAGATCATTGTATAAGATATATATGGCAGTTTTAATGGAAAGGTTAAGGGAAGAAGTGGAAGAGAGGGAGCTGCTATCAGAGAGTCAAGCGGGATTTAGGAAGGGAATGGGGACGGTGGATTAGATATGTACGCTAAATTATTTAATAAATACACAGTTGGGGAGGGAAGGAGGAAAAATAGTAGCATTTTTTGTTGATTTGAAGGCAGTTTTTGACTCGGTAGAGAGGGGAAGGTAGATAGAGGCGATGAGAGAGAGGGGAGTGAGAGAGGACTTAGTGGTAAGGATGGAGGAATTGATGATAGAGACGAGAAGTAGGGTGAGGGTAGGAGAGAATGTAGGGTAGAAGAGAATGTAGGGTGGGAAAGAATGTAGGAGATATTGGACGAGTAGGGGATTGAGGCACGGGTGTCTGTTGAATCCGGTGTTATTTAATATTTCGCCAGCAGATCTAGAGGGAATAATGGCTGCATTCAGCAGACTCAACAGTTGCACAACAGTTGAGTAATTTGTAAATGTAATTGGTCTAGATTTAGGGATCTAATAGCAAGAACCAATAATCGTTGATTGCTCACTGAGCGCTTTTTCTACTGAATGCGCCCAATGAAAGAGTGGCTGGAGAGGAGTGGGGATAGAAGAAGAGAAATATTAGACACTGGCGTATACGGATAATATAGTGCTGATGACAGAGGAAGAAAGACATATTAGGGCGATTATAGGAAAGTTGGAGGGATACTTGGACAGCAAAGGGTTGGAACTGAATGTGAGCAAGTCGAAGATTATGAGGTTCAGGAAAAGGGGGGGAGAGAGAGAAGAGGTATGACTGGAGGTGGAAAAGAAAGAAATTGGAGGAGATGAAGGAGTTTAGATATATTTAGGATATGTATTGAAGAAGAATAGAGGACAGAAAGCGCAGGTGAGGGATAAGAGAAGGAGGGCAGCGGTGGTGATGAGAGAGATTTAGGGAATAGGGAAGAGAGTATGGGGGAGGGATTGGAAAAAAAATTATGACTGTTCGATAGATTAGTGTGGACAGTGATGGGGTATGGAGCGGAGATTTGGGGTTGGAAGGAGAGAGAGAAGTTAGAAAAAATTCAAGAAAGGTTTGTGAAGTGGACAATGGGAGTGGAGAGAAAAACACTGGGGTATATGATGAGGGAGGAGGTGGAAAAGGAGAAGATGAGAGGAAGGGCAGGGAAGAGGACTTGGAATTTTGAGAGGAGACTGGAGGAGGGAGGAAGAGGGGTAATGACAAAGAGATGTTGGGAGAAAATGAGGGAGAGGTGGAAAAAAAGCATGATAGTGGGGGGCTGAGAGAAAGAAAGGAAATTGTTTATGGAAGAGAGAGGATGAAGAGTAGTAGAAGAGGAGGAGAAGGGATATGAGGAGTTGGAGGAGAGAGAGAAAAATGCAAAAGAGAGAGATTAGGAAAAGATTAGGAAGTCAAAGAGCAATAAATGATATCAGTTTGTGAAAGGAGAAGGGATAACGTAATACTTGGAAAAAGAGTGGGCAGAAGAAAGGTGGAGAAGAGTGATCAGATTTAGAATGGGGAATACGATGAGGGGGAATATGTATTGGCAGGGGGAGGAGAAGAGGAGATGCAGGATATGTAAGAGGTAGGGTGCGGAGGCGTGTGTATGTGATTAGCGAAGAATTGTAACCATTGACTTTGTAATCCCATACTGAGGATTAATAAAGGATATACATATATATATAAAGATATAGGTCTCGCGGCCGCGCCGCGCACAAATATGATGAGTATGCTTGGCGGTCGGTCAGAAGGAGCCGCTCTCGGCTGAATCTATCGTTCTTAAAATTTAGTCTGGCGCTATTTTATATCTTAGTATATCAGAGTAACGTAATACTTGGTACGAAACTATACATTTAGTATATTTCATTTAAAAGAGATATATGAGCTAAAGATATATTGCAGCGTTTAGTACGTTTTCAGCTTTCGAATAGATTACATGTAAATTTAGACACATCAGTATGAATAGGAAAGGTAGCAGAGATAATCAGATCCGGCAGATAGACAATGCAAAAGAATATTCACTGGGAATCGTTATACCCGAGGATGAAACTAGTTTTACTAGTATATCAGCTGAAAAATTATTATGCTTGGGCAATAGAGAAATCACTGTCGATAATATGCTATCATGCTTTTTTTCCACCACTCCCTCATTTTCTCCCAACATCTCTTTGTCATTACCCCTCTTCCTCCCTCCTCCAGTCTCCTCTCAAAATTCCAAGTCCTCTTCCCTGCCCTTCCTCTCATCTTCTCCTTTTCCACCTCCTCCCTCATCATATACCCCAGTGTTTTTCTCTCCACTCCCATTGTCCACTTCACAAACCTTTCTTGAATTTTTTCTAACTTCTCTCTCTCCTTCCAACCCCAAATCTCCGCTCCATACCCCATCACTGTCCACACTAATCTATCGAACAGTCATAACTTTTTTTTCCAATCCCTCCCCCATACTCTCTTCCCTATTCCCTAAATCTCCCTCATCACCACCGCTGCCCTCCTTCTCTTATCCCTCACCTGCGCTTTCTGTCCTCTATTCTTCTTCAATACATATCCTAAATATATCTAAACTTATATCATTTTACATTTTATGACCCTTATCACATTTTACATTTTTTCTCTGTTTTTTCGGCAATAAGTGCTTTACCCTTATAGAAATATCATACTAAGAATCATTGATAATTACTTATTTTTAGTATTAAAAATACTGGATAATAAGTAATTATCAATGATTCTTAGTATGATATTTCTTATAAGGGGAGTCCCAGTGCCAGTGAGAATTTTTTAAATGTTATGTAACATTGGAATCAAGTAATTAAAATTTGCAAGTAAAATCAGCAAACGTTGTGATATTTACAAGTATTTTCTATTAGAAAATAGAATCGAATAAGGATATTCCGACACGTTATTTTTACATTTCTTTATGATGTCATTTTCACGTTTTATTATTGACGTCGGTGAGATGTGACTTATTCCGATCATTTTCACATCATTATTACGTGATTATAAAAGGATAATTGACGTCACAAATGACCAAAAACTGACGTAAAAATCATGTCACGTTGCTGCCTGGGTTATTATAGCGAATACTTTGCGACTTAGTTCCTAGAACACTTTGAGAATTCGTGAGGAATTAGGGCTAAGGCAAAGAACGAGATGTAATCGTAGACATAAAGTAAGACAGAAAAAAATATAAACGTAAGGCTAATAGCCTTTCATGATTTACGTTTACGTTTTTCTCTTACTTATTTTAGGTCTATCACTATGAAGCTTACGTCTCATTCTTTGCCTTAGTCTTTACAAATATTTTGTTTACAGCAACTACTTTTTGTGCCAATATTCAGTACATGCCAGTGACTGTATAATAATTGATTTATATATTTACATTTTATTCATTTGATTTATAAATTGTTTAATTTATTATTATTTACAGTTATTTATATTTTATGGAATTAATTATATAGTTTTATATAATAGGATAAAGAAAAGAAATTGATGTTAAAAATAAAATGGTGTTAAAATAGCTTTTCATATATAAAATGTTCACTTGTATAATAAATAGACTTATGCGAAGTATATTTTATCCCTAAGTTTATATTAATATTTCTAAAATCCAAATATAGTAACAAACTAAATTGCATTATTTGAAAGTCATTTATTCTTGGATTTAAAATTATATGTTTGAAAGTGCGCTTTACTTACATTTGAAGCTCACATATAACAGTATATACTCAGCGAAAAATGATTCGTTGATTGACGTCAAAATGACATCAAATCGATGTTGAAATCGACAAACCGAATTTGATATTTTGATTGATAATTTGATCAATGAACGAATTATTTTTCACTGGGTATATAGACGTTACAAACATGAAGTCTTAAATAGCTCAGTGGAAAGAGCGGTTGTCTGACAAGCAGAAGATCCCGAGTTCGATCCCAGGCGAGTCTTTTTTCATCTCATATGGCATTAAAAGTTGGACATCTACAGATACATACAAGCATCCTCGGCCAAAGTTTCTGATCTTTCGTGTGGATGTAATAAAATTTATTAAATCCGAAGGAATTTTTATGATTTGAAGTAATTTTATATGAATACTCTGAGAAGTTCTGAGGAACTCCCAATCATGGTGCATGTAACTTCCTAAATCATTCTTATAATATTTTTCCACGAATTCCTAAGAAAGTACAATTCAGAAAAGGAGAAAACTTTAGGAACTTAAAGAATTCATCGTGCTATCTGGGGCAAGCCATCTACAAAATGCTTGTCAAACTCGCCATTGATGAGAAAAATAGGAAACTTTGGAAAAAGAAGATTCAGATGTAAAATCAACTGTCTGGAGATGGTACGTGGAAAAAACGGGAATATTCTTTATTGTACGGTATTACGGCGCTCGCAGGAAAATATTCACGTAAAATAATTGATTCAGTTGTGAAATCGAGCTATTGCAAAATGTGTGAAGTATGGGTAAAAAACGGAGAATGAGGAGGAATTTGAAAGGTGGAAAGAAAGCCATAAAGAATCATGTACTGTTAATCACGATGAATCAGCCGGAAAGATAGAGGTTGGCTCTGTGAAGGAGATGTTTCAACGATCGATTGCACAGTACGGCGTGAAATATACGCACTACATTAGAGATGGCAATAGTAAAACTTTCAAAGATATTCTCGATTTGAATTCATATGACGTCGAAATGAAGAAATTAGAGTGTGTTCTACATGTTAAAAAAAGGATGGGCACACGATTGAGAAGTGAGAAAAAGAAAAACAAACATATTGGAGGAAAGGGCCCTGGTAAATTAACAGATAAATTAATAAAAGATTTGCAAAGTTTTGCTTTGGATTAGCAATTACAAGACACGTGGATTCAGTAGAAGATATGCGGAAAGCTATTTGGGCTACTTATTATCACAAATGCTCAAATGATAAAAAAACGCAGCATACGTATTGCCCAGCCGGAGAGGAGAGTTGGTGTGCATGGCGTCGAGCGGAGGCCGCGAGAACAGTGAAGAATTTCACTCACGATCCGCCGCTCATCGAAACTGTTCAGAAAGTGATTAAGCCGGTTTATGAAGATTTATCTAAAGATGATTTATTGGAACGGGGTTTAGGCGGCAACACGCAGAATGATAACGAAAACTACAACGGCTTGTTATGGCACTTTGCTACAAAATATCTACATTGCGGCTTAAAAATAATTGAAATTACCAATTATCTGGTCGTCGGCATTTTCAATGAAGGCTATTACGCAGTCCTGAAAGTTTTTCAGACGATGGGAGTCGTCATTGGCCCAATAGCCAAGCAATTTGCCAACAAGCGAGACGATAAGCGATTGCGGATCGCTGAGCGTAAACATCACAAGGTGACGAAGGAGGCTCGCATAGCCAACAGAAAAACTCAGGCCGCTCTGAATGAATTTTATGAAGAAGAAGAAAGTATTCTGTACGGAATAACTGATTAGCTGTAAGTACCATAAATTTCAAATTATATACTAAAAATATGTACGTGAAACTTTAAATATGTACGTTTAATTGTGTTTTTCTCAAAACAGTATTTTTCAAACTGATCACCACGATAACTCGAGAACGAATGGTCGAATCCACGAGTGAGTCCCAGATGCGCACATTGACACATCCAATCATATGTCGTTTATAGTCTCTAGAATATCTCTAGACATATGGCGTTGTGGTTGGCTGTGTCCGTTTGTCAATGTGCGCATGTGGGACGTTCCCGAATCCACTTGAAGTTTTGAAGGTACTCTAATAGTACACTTCATTGGCATTAAATTGGTTTTACATTGGTAATATTGGTATATATTGGGGTTACATTGGTTAATGTATATCCAATACATCGCCCATATTGGCAACAAATGGATCGCCAATATGAGCCATGTTTGCACCAATATTGGTTATATATTGGAATGATATTGGCCAATGTATTCCAATATATAGCCAAAATTGACTAAAAATATATTGCCAATATTGCATGCCATGGTTGCGCCAATGTGCAGCCAGTATTGGATAAACAAAAAATTATAATGAAAAGACAATATTGGGCGCCATGATTGAACTCATGTACAGCTCATATTGATAACAAATGGATCGCCAATATAGGGAGGCACAATGTGTATGCATGCACAAATGTTGGTTATACAGGGTGTCCCGCGTAAGACGTACGAAAAGAAAAATATAAGTAGAATATATAAAAGTGAATAAAAATTGTATAGGTAATTTTTCAAACAACTACGTAAAATTTCGAGATAGTAATTAAAATAGTTGGGCATATCAGAGCGCAGCGACACGGTAGGCGGGACATACGGCTCGCCGCGGCCGGCAAAGAAAATGGACGAGCGCACACGTACACACACACAGAGCTACCCATTTCCGTATTCCAAACGGCCCACCTTTCTAGTCTGTAAGATAGGCCCTCGAGCAATCGCATTAAAGAAGATTATTGCACGATTTTGCGTGATAATGCACTCATCTTCTTTAATTAATAATTAAAAATCCATGTGATTATTTGCAAAATAGTAGAGGACTTTTTTGTTCAATTTGACCTAAAGTATAAGTACACGACGGCAGTCGTCGCTATTACAACTCATTTACCATATCCTGCATGATCATTCACAAATTTTCTGCAATTAATATCTCGATACTTCTTGCGAATATCGCAAAACGGTATAGAACTCTTATGTTCACATCAATCCATTCTACGTCCTCACAAAATGCCCGGAGGAGAGTGTGAGATACCCTGTATATATATACAGGGTGTCTCATACTCTCCTCCGGGCATTTTGTGGGGACGTAGAATGGGTTGATGTGAACATAAAAGTTCTATACTGTTTTACGAAATTCGCAATAATAGTCGAAATATTAATTAAAAAAGATTAAGGAAAAACGTACGTTGAATGGTAGAGGACGAACCGCTCGAGTCATAGCGCGGCCCAGTAATATAGCACGCGGATGTCGCGGTGATTAGAAGAATGCACTCACTACCTATATTTATACCGCTGCGCCTCTACGTCTTGCCGCACCGCGCCGAGATAGGACTTTTATGTTCACATCAACCCATTCTACGTCCTCACAAAATGTCCGGAGGAGAGTGTGAGACACCCTATATATATATATATATGTGTGTGTGTGTGTATGTATATAAATATAAGAAACGTCAATGAATCCAGTCGATCGTGAACGTTACAATAATGCAAAGGAGATTTAGATAGGTCGTAAGAATCCAAATAAACAAATAGTTGTCTTTGTAGCACATACATTGATTTATTATACGTAGATTGTTCATAGCTTATTGTTTTTCTATTCTTTATAGCAACAGCAAATATACTATAGATTGGTCAGATTAACAAATGTTCGCTCTCCAATCTGCCGTTGATGCGTCACTCATGTATTGACACACCGGATATAATAACATGAACGACTGAGCCCATGCATCATTGGCAGGTTGTGATACACGGAGGCCTGATCAATCATCCGGGCATGACCGCCTCCGTTTTAGATTTTCCGGCTTCTCAATGATTAATTTTCGATAATTATTCTCATAATTGAAGACATCCAAGAGAGGTCTAGTTAGATAATTAACTAAGTTCACAGCGCGTACTAAAAGCATACTAAGAGTCCTATCGTTTCTTCCTTTGATTTACTCTCACGGTATATCAAAGGTACGCGCTGTCTTCTCCTTTTTTCGCCATTTTATATCCTTTGTTAACGTTCACACGAAATAACGTAACGTGTACGTAATTCAAAAAGGGTCCTTTCCCGTGAAGTAGAAAGTACCCCCTTCACACGCGTTGCATCATACATCGCTCACTCTCTCCCTCTCTCTCTCTCTTTCTCTCGCTCTCGCTCTCCGTCCGTCGACGTTGTCGCATTAAATGCCGTCGCGATTTAACTGGCAAACCGTCTTATGAGTCCCTACACTTTTATAATATTATGTACAATTGTTTGGCACGAAAGTTGTCGCTATTTTATTCCTTTTTCTTTTCTTTTCTTTCCTTTCCGATCGCGCGAAGAAAAGTCCAATATGAACATATCCCCAGCATATGTAAAAGCGACATCGGAGCTTAAGTATTTATTCCCGTCGCGTGCTTCGAGGATGGATGTGACATTCAATGTATTCTGGTAGTGTATATGTGTGTATATATACATACACACACTACTAGAATACATCGAGTATTATATATATATATATATGTATATGTGTGTCTGTGTATGTAATCATTCAAAGATGTGGAAGCTCGCAAGCGGTATACTGTCTCCGATTCGCATGGTCCTGTCCTCTCCCGTATGTCGTTCGACACATCCCGACGATCTTAGTTCTTCTCTTTCTTTTTTTTTTTTAAGTACGTAGCACGTTAGCACGTTACGCTTCTTTGTCCTCTTTTGGTAAGTGTATATATTTCTGTGCTTTCACGATTCTTTGTCATGTTAATAGTGGAATGTATGTTGCCGATGGCACTGCCAAACTTCGTCGTCGTGGGAGACTGTCGGAGCTCCGAGGTCAGTCACATTGCCAATCCGACTCTGATGGGAGTGCTGCGGAAGTTACGATCATGAATCCGGACACGGACGTGAACGCAACACTATCTATACATCTATCTGTCTGTCTGTCTGTCTGTCTGTCTGTCTGTCTGTGTGTGTATGTATGTCTCTCTGTCTATCTTTCCCTTTCTTTTCTTTTTCTCTCTCATCGTAGAGACGGACCGGCAAAGCACTCGTTAATTCGCGATGTGTGAGATCTTATCGTCTTACGAAAAAGATATATTAATTTGCCCCCTTATTAATCGTATCCTAGGAAACTCTGACTGCCACTGGTTCTTAACGAATTCCAGACTGCCCAGCAGCCAGACATACACAACAATTGTCACAACTTAAAGTCGTAGTACTAATACAATGTTATGTAAATATATATTAATATTTAATCATAAATACTCTATAATATGTTATTAACAACTGATCTTTGCTTGCGTTTCCTTTTTTATATTCGTCCGGAGTTTCACGTTTCGTATCGTAATAACTCTGTGTAGATCTGCAAAATATCTACGAAACGTAAATATACATCACGACTTCTTTTTCTCATCATCAACTATCAAGCTTGGAACGTAAATATGTATAAATTAACGTCATCGTGTGAGCACGCATAAAAACCTATTCGGACGAACTTGTATATATCTGTCTAATCTATCTGTTTTGGTCAAACTTTTATTCAAAATCTACTCGCACTCTCTATATTTTGGGAATGACTGAAAACATGGAGAAACACATGTTTCTTTATTTTAAGTGATTAACCTTTTTTACTGAAAAAATTTTTTTTCGGAGGAGTTCCTTCTGGAAACTTGTAGCGAGCTCACGTATGACGTAGATTAAATGGATATAACTGGAGATTATATAACGATATTTGAAAAAATAGGAATACAGATATACAAGAAGAATAAAAAGAAAGGGAATAGAGGAATATTATTTATTCTAAATTAAAGAAATAAAAAGAATAGTGTAAAACAGCCGTAAATATCCTCGGGAAATATTAAGATACGGTGGGGAAAGTACCAAAATTAAAAAAGTTTTTTTTTCAGTCTCTCAAGGTGAACGTAGGTAAGGAAAATTCGAAAGTTTCAAATGATTAACTATACTTTATTAAAAACGTTTTGCTGACGGAACAATTTTAGCAAGTTTGGAGTCGCTATATTCCCCCTATTAAAAAATTATTGGAGGTTAATTTAACCCTTTAAGTATCACTGGTACCAATAGAGACCACTTAGAATCGGGCAGTTGAAACCTTATAAATGTGCTATTTAGAGTGTTTTTGATAATATTTTACTAAAAAAAAGTTACTAGAATGTTTCATGAATTATGCGCCTTAAAGAGTTAAAAAAATGACTTATGTACCTCTATTTTTTTATTCAAACTCTAAGAAGATTCTAAATCCTACTTTTGTTTTCAAGCTTAATTCTTTCTGAAGGAGTTCCTAGTCTTTTAAAAAAAAATTCGATATCTGGGTCCTCTATTTTTTCAGAGAAAACAAACAGCTTAGAGACATCTACCTGTTTTTTCTAGATGGTGAACGTTGTCAGATAACGATTAGATCCATAGTCAAAATCTTGGATATAATTGATAGAGAAATTTCAAAAAAATTCAGCAAACACAGACTGTAATTATTATATAACACATAACATAATGCTAGTATACATTATTAATATTGGGATTAATTAATTTCGTTTTATAACAAGTATAGCGTTCGCATTATATGTTTATGTTATATAATATGTTTATATGCAGATGTCATTTAAATGGCACCTGTTTCTTGTAAAATATGATCCATTAAACAAATAAAAACTGTTAACACGTTACTTACGCGTTATATTTCTGTTATATTATCATAGTCGCTTAAATGAGAAATTACAACTAACATGTACACATAACGTATACGTTACATTACATGTTATATTTCGTTACATTACGACAATGTAACAATTATATTATTGTGTTTGCTGAGAATCTGAGCTAAGCGAAACCAAAATAGGGAACCCAGAGTTTTGAATTTCTAGAATCAATTATTATCTGACAATTTTCGCATTATAGAAGAAAACTACTGAACGACTCTGAGCTCTTTGTCCTCCTTGAAAAAGTAAGAGGAACTTAGATTTTTTTTTAAAGAGAACTAGAGGAATTGCTTCAGGAGATATTAAACCTGAAAATAAAATAGACCCAGACAGCACAAATGTCCAAAATCGAGTCATAAGACATCTTTAGGACGCCTTTAAGACATATTTAAGACAATATCTTATAAACTTGTCTTAAAAATATCTTAAAGACATTTTATGACCCGATTTTGGGCATTGTACTGTCTAGGGAGATTAGTAGAACATTCTTAGACAAACATTATTTTGCGCCATCTCGCGCGATTCTCTATGACCTTCTTAGTCTAAGTAAAAAATAAAAGTAAAAAATAAAAGGATTATTTTTTTAAATTTGATTCTTTAATTCGAATAGGAATAATGCAGTAACTTCGAATTTGCAACAAAATTTTCTTATTAATAAAACTTTTTCAATGAGGTATGACTAAGTTTTTTTTGCCATTTGAAATTTTTGGGTTCCCCCAACGTCTAGCCTGCCTTGGGAGACTGAAGAAAAAATTTTTTGATAAAAAGGTTACCCTTCAAAATAAAAAATGTTTCGGCGTTTCTCTATATTTTTAATCATTCCAAAAATATAGAAAGTACGAACAGATTTTAGAAACATCCCGCAGTCGCGTAATGCATATATACAATGAAATTGACTAATCTAATTAAATCTAATGTAAAACACATCTTTCTGTTGGACAAATCATGATTGTTTGATTTCCTCGTGCATATGCAATTATGCAAGTTTGTCCGAATAGACTTTAAGTTCGTAGCTTCCTTCAATACTGCTTAATGTATTGCATGTTTATGTATGTATACTCGTTTGTAAAACAGTTCGGACATTTTCTCTTCGATGTACTTCGGAATATAGTTGACATCCAAATGAGAAAATTTGCGTTTGAGTTTTTCTCATATGATAGGATCTCTCGTTGGATGCATCTCGGAAATGAGTCGCAAAAAAAAAAAGAAAATACTCAAACCGCTGTGCAAACGAATGTGCGTGTGTGCGCATATGGTCACGTGTGTATCGTATGTAAAGATCTATTATAATTTTACTAAAAAAATATTGATCGATAAGAGAGCTACGTACAGTGCTATAATTATTAACATTTAAAAATGAGATCTATTTTGCCTTTCTATTAATGTAAGAACAAACATTAAGAATCATCAATCGGGGATTTTTTTTATACTGTGTATATTATGTGTGTCCGTGTGATTTGAAAACCTTATCTACCTGTCCCTCTCTCTGCTTCCTCTCGACGAGTGGTTGTTCCTTCCCTTTTTCTCTTGCGTTGTATGTGCCTGCCTTATGTTTAAGTTCGTGCATCGCAACCGCCGTCAGACGATTTCATCAAGGCCGATTTTGTTTCATTACTGCAGTGCCAAATCGATCGAGTCCTCTGTCTTGCGTGGCTACGTGCTCGCGATCACGGCAACGTATTCTCATCCACTTTCACATAACGTTTGTTCATTCACTCAGAAGATTTCCGCGTCCGGTTCGTTCGGTGGTGCAGCCTGTAGCGCCAACTGCATGCTGGACTCTGTATTTCGCCGCTTCATTTTACCCTTAGTCTTCTTCAGCATCGTAGCCTAGGAAGGGACAGGATCAGGGAACGCACAAAGGAGTAGTCGATAAAAAATGTCAGTCAATGTCACTGACAAAATAGAAAGTAGAAAGTAGAAATAGAAATTACGATCAACTCAAGATCAACGAATCATACACAGAAAAAGAAGGGAAAGAAGAAGAAGTAGAGAAGAGGAAGAAACGTTACTCTCGTAAAAGCTAAACACTACTATCCGGTAATAGAATGCGTCTAATCCACACATTACGACAAGCTCGAGCTAGCTGCGTTGGATCGAGGCATCGACAAGGTATAATTACGGAAGTCGATCGGTTTTACATGCACCAACGAGGAGGGACCGGATTTTTCTCTTTTTATCTCGTTTTCTATTTTTTTCTTTCTCTTTTTATGGATGTATCGCTCAGATACGGCACACGTTCATCACACCGAGGCTCCTGCTTTGCACGCGCGTGCGTATGACGCCGTTCGAGCGCGCATCGAGGAACCTAGGCTGAGATCTCGCGCGCGCGCGCATCTTCAACGAGAGAGAGAGACTAAAAACGATCGAGCGAGCGGTTGTAAGCTGTGGTATGGTTGGATTACTCGTCCGTGCTCTTGTCCCCCTCCCCATTAGCAGGTAGAATCGACGGTTCGGTATTGCGACGCTTGATCTTACTTTTTTTCAACATGGTAGCTTGAAGTGAACAAAGGAATAAGGAAAATATTAGTCGAAATGCAATCAGGGGAAGGGAAAGCATGCGCTGATGGGTATCAGCAATCAGGTTACGCTTTCTTACGGAGAATACGTAGAGCATTGATGTAATGTGAAACGAAAAAAGTACTACAAACTAATACATACGGATGCTCCTGTCAAAAGTTTACGTGCCACAAAAAACGTTATGCCCCATCATTCTACGTAAACCCGAACAGTGAGAGAAAGGGTGCAATCACTTTTCCTTGATGTGTATATATATATATATACTCCACACAATATAGGGATTATCAAAACATATACTGATATTGATATATCGCAAACTATCTATGTTACATTCTGTCCGTTATTTTTGTGGAATTATGGGGTTTTCGGTGAGATTCTACGGCGGGATATTACCTTGAGTGCGGACTTCAAGACCACGATATCTCCCGAACTCTGCACCCACGGTTCACCGTCCACTTGCACAGGTATATCCGAGTTCAGGTGAATTTTTATGTGTCCGCCCTGTCGAACGAAATTCGCCAAGAGTAAAAAAATGTACTCATATACGGTCACCTCGGATATTGTTTTCGGTGGGTGTTCGGGCTTAGTGAAATTCTTACTTGTGCTATCCTCATAGCCGTGCGTAAACCCGACTGTATCTGTCCAAGATGCATAACGCCCGTGACTCCGACAACTTCTAGCATACCATCCCAGTGATTTGGCGTATAAAATTGATCTTCTTTGGTATCTGGTCCCCAGGGATTAGCACCAGAACCCCAACTAAGTTGTAAGAAAACGAAAGAGAATCTCGTTGAAAAAAACACATAAGATATACTTCTTCTTCTATGACGCACAAGTGTATTCTAGTAATTACCTTAAAATATTCAGAATAATTATTCCTTCTACCTGTGGTAATTCAACCAATTTGCCGTCTACTTCTAACCGAATTTCTTTGTGTAAATCCTTGCACGGCTTGCGCTTGACCATTTTACGTAAACCCATCGTCACGTACACGCCTTTATTCCGTAATCTGCTTTTGAATTTGTTAGGGTTTTCTTCTCTCGCATTATGAAAGTCCAAACATAAATCTGCATCGACGCCAATGCCAAAATAATTATTCATTACATAAATTTGCGTGTTATCTTCGCTACTTGACCCTGCACCTGTAACATATAAATGGCATATAATTTTTTCAAGATTTCTGGTACCACTGCTGCGGGATCCTAGATTAATGATGTCAAAAGGGGAAAAACACACGCCAAAAATTCTTATTATTTTCAATATACAAAGACATCTGTATGAAAGAACACTTCAGAGAGATTGCGTACTTGTTAAATGCTGGGAAAACTATCCTTTTTTTGACAGTCAATAAATAGTTTTAAAATAAACGTGGTACGCAAGAATTTTTAGAATATATTTTCTCGCTTCTGATCGTCGTCAATCCAGGGTTTCGCAAGAGTAAAACTAGAACTAAACCTTAATAAAGTTTTTTATCTAAAAAAAACGGCCGTATCTATCGACAGACAATGTTTATAGTCCGATCGTGTACTTAAGACTCCTTGTACCTCGCCGTCCATGTCGGATTTGTGACGTCAGAAACGAGGAATGAGATGCTGACGAAAATTGTGCCATTTCTGAATAAAGACAAATATAGATGAAAGAGGATTTGAGATTGCTTGAGCATACTTGTAAAATTGTCCAAAAGGTATTTCTTTTCCTTGATGTCCTGTTCCTTGATGAATAATAGTCGTATAATAAATGGTGAAATGGAACACGTGAAATGATGAAATGATTATATGTTGTCTGCATGCTTCATTTTACTATTTATTATACGACTATTTACTGATCGTCAGGGGAAAGGGATAGTTTTCAGAAAATTATAAAGGTGTATTCACGCGATCTTAAGTACTCTTTCGCACATTTATCTTTATTTAGAAATGACACGCGTAATTTTTGTCAGCGTGTCATTTCTCGTTTCGTATCACAAATCCAACATGGCCGCGGCGAGATACAAAGAGTCTTAAAATTGTTTTAATTCCATTCTCAGATATTGTAAGAGCCATTTTATTAGCTATATAGCATCTGAAGATGAATTTAAATGTAAAACTGAACTATGAATATTATCCTACATCTTGATAATAAAATTATGTTAGAATCATATCACTCACCAGTTGCATTAGCGACTGCTTGAGGGTTACTGCCTACATCTTGTTCTTGCGGGTGAAAAACCACAGTCCATCTGTCCAATATTATTTCTTCCGCGTCGATAACGTCTCGTAGTAAATTCAGCGGGTCCTCGTCTCCTGTGTAACCGGAACCCCAACATAACACACGAGCGAGATCGTTTCCTGTTCCCAGAGGCACGATAGCGCATGCGGGAGAAGAACACTCGCTATCTTGACCCACATTATCTAAACATTGTAACACCCAACCTATTGTTCCATCCCCGCCGCAGACCAGTATCTTGTAATCCTTTATGTGGCGAAAAACGTAAAGTCTGTAAGACATAGGAACGTATATTTTTACCTCTAATTCGTTTTCGCACAATTTATATCGTGTCTTAAAATATGTACAATTCGTTATGTTTAAAATGTTTTAAGGTAAAACCTTACCCAGGTAAAGGTCCACCGTTGTCAAGATCGAATACTTGATAAGGATTTAACAGTTTACGAAAACTAGAAATTAGCTGAAGTCCTTGACAACCGCCAGATTTTACATTCACAAATACGAGTAACGGTTGAACGCCCGGTGGTACCATACTCGGCTCGATACTCGGTAAAAGCATTACTAGCGGAAGAAAAGAAAATACATATAATACATATTAATCGATAGTCTCACACCAACTATAAAAAGTAGATTGGAATATAAATTATAGATACCTAGGAGATGTTTGTCTTCGTATTTCGATTCCCGTAATGTATATAAGGCTCTAACCGCCTTATTAGAATCTTCGTATATGATAACCATCGAACCATATTCGTAATAAATTGGGCCAATTGACGAGAATCTATTTTCTAAACAATCGAAAAAATTCAACGTATAAACATCTATTTCTAGTTTTGCAGATGCGATGTATATATAAATAATATTGTTACCGTTACAAATGCTTTTTTTCGATAACAATTTAGTTACTTTTCTTTATTCGTAACAAAAGTAATAACCCAAGAAGGAATTTATTACTGGCATCAAAGTGGCCCAGTACTGATTTATGGTAAACGTTACTGGCATAGTACCAGATGCCTATACGGGTTTAGTATTGGTGTGATATTGGGATGATAGAAAAGGGCCAGTATCGGAAAACAGTACTGTCACAGTACCGAAAATCTGTACCAGTAAAGAAAGTATTGATTCCTAGCACTGGGAAAGTACCTATTCCCAGTACTGGGCCAGTATCGATTCCTAGTAATTTTTATTATTTGTACAATTGTTAATATCACAACTGTACGAAAAGAAAGATCACACCATGGCCAGGCTGCTCACGTTTGTACCTATACATGTCTATTTTTAATAGTCATATGAGGGAAAAATCTTCGAGGCGACGATTGGAATTGAACTCGAATCTTCTGCTTGTCAGACAAGCGTTCTTACCACTGAGCTATCTAGGTTTTACGTTAGTGACCTCTTCCGTTTTCTCATAAAGAACATTGGTCGTTACGTTTTTCGGTACCGACACAATACTGGCCCAATATTCTCTATTGACAGATTATATACGATTCTTACTTGGGTATCCAATACTGATTCTATGAACAAAGCCAGTATCAATAATAGTTTTTTTTAATACTGAGCCAGTATCGAAAACGACAAACAATTTTCGGTAACGCCCCAATACACGTATGGTACGATTATACAGTACCTAACCTTAGTACGGAGCCAATATCAATAATACAGCTTTTATATATTAGGCCCAGTATTGAGCCAGTACCAAAATCGGACATCCGCTTTTCGACCCAGTATCGGGCCATTTTTTCGTACTGGAGAAATGTATATGATTCCTACTTGGGGACGTCGTTACATTTTTTTCGGTAAAATATTGAAAATAACAGTTATTTTTACTGTTACTTTATAATACATTTCTCTGAGAAATAGGGAGCAAATTATCACAAATTGTACAAACTTAAAAATTGTTATTCATTAATCTTAACTATACATACATTTGGCTTTGATTGACCAGTTATTCACATTGTCTAATTTTCATAAGTTATTTGATTGGGAAAATTTAATATATGTAACATGTATTTAATTTTATTAAAATTTAATTTTAGATTTTTCACTATGCATTTTCGAATAGAAATAATTGTCTACACTTAAATTTAAATTAGATTGGTTAACTAAAGAGAAGCAAAAATATGCGAAAACTGTTTAGAAAATTTACTAGGATTCAATAAAGCGAAAATTCTTCAAATATTAATATACATTTTGATGATAACGATGATTTCTTTCTTTTCACCAGTAAATAAATACAAAATAAATCTGCCCAAGAAGAGTTGCAACAGTTTTTAAAATCGAAAAATTTTAATGTTAAAATGTTAAATGATTATTTAAAAATAAAACCATTAAGTATAACATTGTTCTTTCGAACAATGCACCAATGCATTTGTTGAATGATTGTTTAATGTCGGAAATTTTGCATTAACGTCAAAAAAATCACATATGATAACATTACAAAACAATTTCTGTTAAAAATTCATAAAACGCATTATTAAAATTAAAAAACATTATTAGAAAGCAATATACAAGGTGTCCAGAACTTCCATGATGACCCTTGGTGAGAATATAGAATGGATTGAGGTGAGCAAGAAAGTCCTGTGCCGTTTTGCGATATTCGCAATAGTTTTTGAGAAATTAATTATTTTGTCTCAACAAACCAGCAGCGGAAAAAAGGATGCCTCTGGCCGACGTGCGACCGTGACACTCGCGAATTGCGTCCCTCTGCTGCCCGTAGCTACGAGACATAGCGAGGCGTGATACACTGACACATGTGCATAACATCCGTATGCCGAATCGAAGCGTGTCGCCGCTTCGGCTGCATACATGTATGTAGAGGTGACACAACGAGCGGCGTGTAACACAAAATCGTGTTACAAACCCAAAGATAATTATCTTTCGTTTTCTCGACGTCGTTGTAGAAAAGTAACAGCGCGCGATTACATTTAGGTTATTTTATAAGATAGCTCACATTAAAACTGTAATGTGTTTCTGTGATTAGAAAAAAATAGAAAGAAAGCTATAAAAACTGAAAGGATTTGCAGAGAATCTAACTGTTCTCTATCGTATACTTTGCATGTAACGAATCCGCAAGAAATGAAATTGTTTTCTATCGTGCTCTGTTAGGAGAGTATTAAATCGTTACTATGATAGAATTCTTAGAGATTTGTCGTGTCCTATCGTTTTGTTGGAATTTATCATGAAAAAATCATTGGAAATCTGTCATAATTTATGGTGTATTAACGATGAGAGAAACTCAAAGTTCTTTATCGTATAAAAGAAACCTATTGTTCTCGATTGTGTACGAACGATATTTGAATTATAATTACGATAGAAGGCGTGTATCATAATACGCTAAGAATGGGTGTTTTTCTATCGTCTTCTTACAAAAAGCATAACGCGCTTTGGCTAAGTACATTCGTCAACAAAATTATCATATAGGTAATCATATAGGTTCATGTCGAAATTTAACACAATTTTAAATACCGCGAAACATTATCGTATCTGAAATCTTTTTTCTTTTCTTTTAAAGAATGAAATCTGTACTTTAAGAAGCATTTGTTGAATTTTGAATTTATTCTCTTCTCTTCCTGTAGTCTT
The DNA here is from genome assembly GCF_010583005.1 of Odontomachus brunneus. Lineage (NCBI taxonomy): Eukaryota > Metazoa > Arthropoda > Insecta > Hymenoptera > Formicidae > Odontomachus > Odontomachus brunneus. The sequence continues at coordinate 523,112 of NW_022639651.1, forward strand.
TTCAAAAATAAAGACGTGTTGCGTCTCCAAAAAAAATTGCACAATTTGACGTATCCTACGCGGTGGAATAAACTTTTTTCGTAAATTTCATGATAACTACCGTAAAGTATCGACTTTCTCCTGAAATGTAAAAGAAAACTGATTTGTTTTCGGTTTTTTTTTGCGGAGTTGTGACATATCAACGTTACCTATGCATTTTTTTTAAATCACTTAATTTGACTCTACTGAATGGAATGAATTCTTTTCACAAATCTTACGATAACCATCGTAAAATATCAATGTTTCTTTGCAAATAAAAAAATAAAAAGGAGAGGTGCACGACTTTTTTCCGTCGATGTTAGATGACATATGAAAGTTACCTATGCATTTCTATTCTGTTACTGTTAGAAGAGAATAAATTCAAAATCTGACTAATGCTCCTTAAAAAAAAGTACAGACTTCACTCTTTAAAAAAAAAAATTAAATACCATAATGTTTTGCAGTATTATGCCCATTTAAAATTGTGCTAAATTTTTATATGAATTTACCTATACGATAATTTTGTTGACGAATGTATTTAGCCAAAGCGTGTTACGTTTTTTGTAAGATGATAGAAAAACACCCATTCTTGGCGTAACCACTTGACGATAGATTATGATGCACGTCTTCTATCGTAATTATACGTACAAGTCAAATATCATTCGTAAATATCTTGCTTCGGTGCGGTAAGACGTAGGAGCGCAGCGGTATAAGGCAGTGGTGCGTTGTCTTCTAATCGCCACGCGCGACATCCGCGCGCTATATTACTGGGTTGCGCTGTGACTCAAGCAGTCTATCCTCTACCATTCAGTACAAGTTTTTCCTTAATATTTCGTAATTAATTTTTCTGTTATTATTATGAATATTGTAAAACGGTATAGGACTTTTATATTTATTTTAATCCGCTCTACGTTCTCACGAGAGCTTCGTAGATTGTTCTGAGACACCCTGTATATATCTTATAACGTTTCATAATATTATCCAAAGGAACCAAATTTATTTTACTAATATAATAAAAATAAAAGTATATATATAAAATAGTAATAAAAAAATTTTAAAGTATACGTCTTGTTTATATTATTTTATTTTGGCATTAACCTTTTAACGGCCAGTGGTACACATACGTACCACCTTCTTTAAAAAAATCATAATTTCCATAAAAATTAACATATCGCCTTCGTTCTGTCCTCATTTGAAAGGAGAAGGATGTATCTATATATAGAAAATTCGGTGAGTATAAGGGTTGCACCCCTCCAGCTATATACCCTATTAAAATTTGCAGAAATTATGAAAAAATGAAGAACAGCTATAACTTTTTAACACAATTTTTTTTCCCACTCTATTCCAATTTATGTGTTTTGGAGTGACATCGAAAGTATATGCAAAAAAAAATCCAGAAAAAAACCACCCCAACAGAGATGGTACACCAAAATCTACCCCTGACTGAAGTAACGCTCCTGAAAACGGACATTTATTTCCAGTATATACATATTTTGTTTTGGAAAGATATCAAAATTATTTGAAAGAAGGTTCATTCGAAATAAAACCAGTTTTGGAGAACTTTTAGGGATGAAACCGAATATCATGAGTGTGGCGATTGAAAATCCGAAAGTAAATATGAAAATCTTTCTAAAATAACGGAGTACTTCCCGAATATTAGTCTCCTTGCTTCTCACAAGTTGGAGTGCTTGTTTAGCGTGAGTCCCCATGCCTCTCACGTATGGAATGCTTGTTTAGCGTAAGTCCCCTTGCCTCTCACGTATGGGGTGCTTGTTTAGCGTGAGTTCCTTCGCTTCTAATAATCTTTCTGGTAATACCAAATTATTTTTTATTCTTTTGAAACAAGGATCAATGCAAAGAGGAACGTCGCAAGCCTTGCAAAGAAACTTTGTGAGTACTTGTATATCCTTAGTGCTACACAATCGACATCTTCTCCGACTCTCTATTGTGGTAAGTATATGTTTACCAACGTTAACGGTTCTTACGTCATCTGGAACATTTGGCACACCTTTTTTCTTTTTCACTAAGAAGCTCACTGGCCTTCCGATTCGCTTTCGAAAAGAACAGTTTTCTAACAGCTGTTTAGCTAAATGAATGCGGAAATCCAATTGTTTCTGGCAGGAATCGGCATCATGGTGGACTTTGTACATGATGTATGAGTTAACAATGGCTAGGTCAATGAGAAAATAGAAGATTCTATACCATCACTTCCGAGAGCGTCTCCCAATAGTGTATCTTTCCTTCAGTTGACCAAATTTGTCAACTCCTCCCATTATTGAGTTGTAAGATGCAACTGCAAGAGGACAAGAAACATTCTGTTTTGTGCCATCTTTGTTTTTCCTCAAAACTTTTGTTGTTTCAGAACTGTGCGCTGTCACTGAAAAGTGTCACAGGTTTCAAATCCATCCATTTGATGGCTGTAACAACACCCTTACTTAGGAATTCAAAATCACCCCGCTGCACTTTCTTTTTCTCCATCATCATAGATGGAAGTCCTTTTCGATTCTTACAGTGCCAACAGAAAAGATCCCATTACTATGTAGGCGAGACATGAGTCGCACCGTTGTGAAATAGTTATCAAAGGCAACTAAAATGTTAGATTGCTTCAAATCTTCAGTCAAATTCAATACTACGCGTTCTGCTAGTGTGTCATTACCAGAAATATTTGAATTTGACTTGCCTGTGTATACTTCAAATTTGAAAACAAAACCTGTTTTCGAATCTGCTCGGCACCAAACTTTATACCATCTTTTTACAGGCTTCATTATATTGCTTCAGTGAAGAGCGTCCTTTGAAAAGGAACATAGATTCATCCACTGCAGCTAGATTCAAAGGCTTATGAACCTCCTTAATGGCTTTATTCAGATTCTCAATGACAGGCCTAACTTTATACAACTTGTCATAGTTCGGATCCTTTTTTGAAAAATTATTTTCATTATTATTCAGATGCATCATTGCAGTGATCTGCTTGAAACGGTTACGTGTCATATTATTTGCAATGAAATCTACTCTAAGAGCCGGATCCGAACTCCAATAGAGTTTTAATGTGAGGAACTTGTGAATTGCCATTAGAATATGCATTCCAATCCAAGCTTTTATTTCTTTTAGAGTGATATCAGTCCATGTTACATCAAATGTTGGGGTTCTTCGTCTTACAGGTTGTGGGTTTTTTTTTGAGCAGCGTAGATATTAGTTTGTAAAATTATTTCATTCAATAAATCTTCGCTGAAAATTGAAAGGAAATAATTAATTTCAGACTTATCGTTCTCCAAATCTATTAAAACTTCTGGATCCTTTTCAATCGCATCATAAAGAATCAACCCATCAACTGTTTCCGTCCAACCTTCATTGCTATAAACTTCAGGTTATTTAACTTCGTCATAATCTGAAACAGATTCATCACTTGAAGAGGAATCGTTTGATCCATCTTCATCTGACAGAAGATCACCTTCTGTATCATCTGGATCAGATGGAATTTCTGCACATTCATCAGGTATCTTTCGACATCTTTTTCGCAATTTCATTCCTGTCGGTTCTAATTATAAAAAAAATATAAAACAATATCGGAGGATATTGGAAGACATCACTGGGAAGTATGAAGCTTATTTAAGTATACTGAACAATATTCATCTGACGTGCGCACGTACTAATACTATATCAGCCTGGATTGAATGATTTTTTTTGTTTAGCTTCTTAGCCAACTTCAAGAGTGTGTATGAAGTAAAATAAATGAGCATTAAATAATTGCTAGTCAAATTACAATTTTCTGAATTCTACAGGTACTTTCACTTTAGGGGTTGTTTACAAGGTTCTCATTTCAAATAAATATAAGTATTTCTCAATACTTATTCTTCCATTTACAGCGATAAAAAACAACAAAAATTACAATTTTTTAAGCATTAGGGATGGTTTTTTCATCTAAGGGTTGTTTTAAAGGGCAGGAAAAATCTGAAAATTCGTTTTCCCCACATTGAACACCTCTATATTCAGATCCAGCATGTTTTGAGTATGTCAAATTACTATAAAAAAGTCGGCCGTTAAAGGGTTAAAACAGAAGAAATAGTAATGAGTTTTAGTCATTACTTTTGAATAACGGTAACGCATCACTTTTATAAATTTTCCCAATCCTGATATATACAGGGTGTCCCAAACTCTCCTTATCACATTATGTAGAATGGGTTGAGATTAATATAAAAGTCCTATACCGTTTTGCGATATTCGTAATAATAACCAAGAAATTAATTGTAAAAGATTAAGAAAAAACGCATGCTGAATGGTTGAGGGGGAGCGCTTGCGACTCAGTAATATAGTAGGCAGATGTCAGCGCGCGTCTTACATCGCTCTGATCCTACGTCTTGCCGCACCGCGCCGAGGCGAGATGTAAGAGTGCAACGATATAAGTATAGGCAATGGTGCGCTGTTTTTATAATCGTCGCGCACCGACATCCGTGCACTATTAAGCCTCAACCATTCAACATGCGTTTTTCCTTAATCTTTTACAATTAATTTCTCGGTTATTATCGCGAATATCGAAAAACGATATGGGACTTTTGTGTTCACCTCAACCCGTTCTACATTCCCACTTAATGTGATAAGGAGAGTTTGGGACATCCTGTATATATTTAGGCTTTCTAACATATATCACTAACCTTTTCCTAAAAATTCTATTAACATGTTCTCGTAGCTTCTTTCAGAAAGATTTGGTGGTAAGTTGCCCACGAATAAAGCCAGATTAGGTCCATGGGGATCTTGTTTCAATTGTAAGTAGAACCGCATTAGTTCCATTTGTCTAATAGAATCCTTTCCCAACTGCTTGACAATATCCCAGGGTTTTTCGTCCCAAGATAGAACTCTCTCCGTTACTGAAAAAAATATCAAGATCAAATTTAATCTCACATGCAACATATAAGGTAAAATTTCCAAGAATATTCGAGAATATTCGCGCGTGAATTATTGCGCAAATGTCAAGTTAAACGAACTAGAAACCTACCACCACGATCTAATAGAATCTCGCTGCATCTATAATCATCACAATTAAAATTTTGTAAACCAAACTTTTCCAGAGCTTCGCTTATTAAATCTGCAACGGTTGTTTTCTCAAAGACAGGTACTGTACAGAAGGACTCTGAGACTTGCAGTTTGCCAGGGTAAACTCGCACTTCTCCGCTGTTATTATTTCTGAAAATCACATTGAAAAGAATTGTACGTTGTATTATAAAATTCTCTTCAAGTGTACAATGTAGCGCGCATATGTACACACACTCACACTCACACACACACACAAATTACAGGGTTGCTACAGAAAATTAATTTTGAAATTTCCTGACTTTTTTATGTTTTCCAGACGACAGTAGAGAATTTTTCATGACCAACATAATCTTAAATTTTAACGTTTAGGAACAGGCATTACAAAAAAATATCTTATGTTATTAAAAGCAATACAAATTTGGTTTAGTAACATAATATTCCTAACATATATTCCTGAAAATGTACATTCAGGCTAATAAAAATTATGAGTATTGGAAAAAGAATATAGTTACGAGACGGAAAAGGATGATTGAATAAAAAAACGCTGAATAAGATATAAATTTTAATTATTTTGTTAACATCATGATGCATGGACTAGCAAAGATGTATACAAAGATGCATGGACTAGCAAAGATGTATATTCAATATAAACTAAAAAAAATTTATTTATTTTTTAAATAACATTTGAATTCCTATACTATACTTATAAACTTGTAATGTTAAAATTTAAAAACAATAAACTTGACATTAATAAAATCCCTAATAACCCTAGATTTAGTAAGTGTCTAGAGATTGTGTATTCTTCTCTTATAATCCTTAGGATTACCTTAATTTCAAAGAATTGTAAGGAAAGGTCAGAATTCCAGGTTATTTTATATTTTTTCGTGACATATTCCGGTTTTTCATGATAAATTTTAATTCCGTGATTTTTCTCGATTTTCCTGGTTTTCCAAGTCTGTAGCAACTCTGATAAATCACCACATTTAGGGAATATAACGTAAACTTACTTAAATCGTAAGAACACAGCCGGACGTTTGCCTTCTTTGCGATTTAAATTTAAAACGGGCGTCGGATCGCACAACTCAGTTTCTTCTGTGGCGTATAGGTCGGTTAAGTAAAAATTGCCTAAATTTCGCCGAACGGAAAGACAGAAATCCATTAGGTCAGTCGACAAATTTATCAAACGGAATTTTTATGTTAACATCGTAAGATACTTCACGTACTAGGATCTTTCGTGATGTGAAAGGCGCGTAATGCCGACGTGAGAACCTGCTCTGTTGTAGCCTGCCTAGGCACCGAGATCACCCGAAATATCCGTCGCCTCAGAGAGTTATTACCATCGTATACTTTAATCATCTCTGTATAACAGTAGAGAAATATTTTCGAATTAAAAAGGGAGAAAATTCCGCATCTGTTAATCGGGAGTTGTATTGAAATACCTTCGTCACCTCTTTCTTTGTCGTCTTTCTCCTTAGGAGAACGCGGATCACGGCCGTGCGTGCATTGAGCCGGTTCTCCATTATCACGATACCTCGCGTCGCTACTGAACTCTTCTGATATGCTCCGCGCTGTAAACAGAGGAAGATCATTTCGTATATTAGAACACAATTAACTTAAGATACGACGGAGAAAGTAAGCCGTAAAATCTAAATATAATACATCTTCTTCCGTCGAGCGTATCTTTAACGTGAAAAAAATTTTTTTTTCCTTTTTGCAACCATTACTCAGATAACATTAATGGTATCTATCGGGAAGTGTTTCTAATATTATAAATAATATAGAATTTGACACAACTCTTATAATGCGTTTTTGTTCTGTAATTATTTATTCCGTATATAAGTTATCAACTATTCATGACTATTTTTATCCATCGCATTTTATTATATTATCGGTTCATGTTTTTTTCAACACAAAAACGCATAAATTGCAAATTTACGTGTGCGAGTATCAAGAAGAAGCAGATTCGTAAGTTACTTTAAAGAGAAAGTAATGAATTTATTCGAGAATAATTTTTAAACAAGAAAAGCGTCGTAACGAATCTGTTTATCATTCAAGAATAAATCACATCTCTTACCATCGATTATTTACGATGGGTTTGTAGAACACACACACGATAGGAAGAATTAGTCAGTAGTATTCTTGAACTTCATTTCACTGCATAGTAGAGTGATAAGCATCATGGAATCTCATAGCATCCAGTGGGCTGAATGACAGTGCATGCACCGAAGCGAGACATACATACATGCTAAAACGTAAACAGTATAACAAAATAACATTCATAAACAAAAAGATTGGTGCACCATGATATTTATATAAAAACGCATGTCGCATGTGTGACAATTAATTACATATCCGATATATAGGCGATAGGTGATAATATCTACTGTACTTTCGACAAACATGTCATCTTTATCCTACTTCCTGAATAGAGTTCACGTAAATAGCATCGTATTGCTGTCGGAGTCGCCAGAACTAGAATGTAGAATGTCGCTCGATATTAGTGTCGAAAATATGATAGAAGCCAGCTGAATATATTCGCATTGCTGTTACGTAAAATCAAGAAAAAAAAAAAATGCATAAATATAAACACGACTGCGTCTCTTAATGTAGCTCTCTCAGTAACAGATGCATGTATTAAGTAATTAGACGTAGAGATAACAACAGCAATGATCACTACGGCATATTCCAATTCACTCTCAGTTTTGTATGGTATGTTTGTATGTATGTATATATGTATGTATATATGTGTATGTATGTAGTGTACATCTTAGAATTGAATACGTTCACACAGATGAATGACGATGATAATATTCTAGATACCTCGAACATAGGGAGGGGAAGCATGACAATTTCCATGGCAGCTACGTGGCAAAACTAGCGAAAGGCGCCTCAAAGCTTCGGCTAGGCGGCCTGCAGCCCCAATTTGTTCACTCTCAGCGAAATCGAATTGCTCTCCGATGTTATCTTCACATAGAAGCAAAGACCGAATATTTTAACGAGCCGAATATAGTTTAACGGTCACCGCAACTTGTGTATAAACTCTATAAAGATTCCATTTTCTTTTTGTAACACTTCATTATTATCTTGTGTCCATTGTCCAATTTATTTTATCACGTCAGATAGAAACGTTTATATTTTCTATGATGTAAAAAAATGACGGCTTCCAAGAGAGAGAAGATTCCGTAAGTTTCGTAAACTATACTATATATATGTTTATAGCTATATATGTTTATAGCTCTTTTTTGCACTGCGCGAAATATATTATTTTGCAAGTTCCAATATTAATCTAATTATAAAGCTCCATAAAACAGATGTATCTATGAAAATACGTTATGCCTATAAAAAAAGCACATTGAGAGTAGCGATTAATCGCAAGAGGAGCGACCAGCCACAAAAGCCATTGGGGATTTGTAATTGTGAACAAAATGTAAAATTGAAATAACAGATGTAGCTCTTTAACGTTGCTTATGGAAGCTTGTACAATTATAGATACCAATTTTGTTATAATTTTTAATCACAAAACCATATAACAGATAAATTTATACATTTTTAGTTGTTTTACTGAAATGAAAGGTACAATATGTTCTCTCACATGATATATTTGATGGATAAATTGAATTATAAATGAATAACTGCGAGAATATTATGGATCCTATAACTAGTGCGGTCATATTTTATATAACACGAAACGTGAAAATAAACTATTAATCCCTATACGAATAATACACATGTACATGTATGGAAAAGGCTGAGAGTATAAGAAATTGCGAATAGAAAGTATCCGTGTTTGTGTAAAATATTCGACAATTGTTTCAAATTTTTGCAATTAATAATAAACAATGTAAAAAAAAATATACACTTTCATTTTATGATAAAATAAAACGATGAAAGTTTGAGGTAATAATCCCTTAGGATAGGAATTTTCTCGTTTGATATTGAAGAAAGTCAACGTTGCATGCTCTGAAAAGAAGGAAGAACATGTATACGTTTACAAATTGACGGTATTTATACACGCGTAAAAATGAATGTCAAAATAATATCATGCAAAAAATTGATGATTTAGAAATAGTTTATATCTTTATAAATATGTATCTTCTACTGATATGTGAAAGAGAAAAATGTTTCATATATTACACATTCTTTTCAACTTTAATACAATGTACATTTGTTACTATCAATTATCGGTGCATATATATGCGTACGTGTACATGTGCTATGCATAGTAAAAATAGGTACAAAATGTTTCATACGTGTATAACTTATACATTTAATATCTGGTGTGAAAACAATATGTATCAATGAGTGATATACTAATGTGCTTAAAAAAAAAGAAAGGAAATCTGATTTTTAAAAAATATTATAAAGCGCCAATTAATCATAGGATTTACTATGCGTAAGTAAAAAAATTAATGAAATATTCAAATGAATGAAGCAGCTAGAAAAGCTCTCAATATAACGGTTTTGCCATTATTTGTTATCTGAGTCTGATATATCGATATTACTTGTAAAGACACAGAGGATCATCTTCTAATCCGATAATAATGCATATATACATTACGCGCGTATGAACATGAAACGTACACAGATTCATTATTACCCATATATATACTTGTAGCAAGTAATCACGCGCATTGTCAACGCGAGTGTTTGTTTCACGCATTTTAACGGAGATTTTAATAACAATTTAATTCGCGTAACATTGATATGTTTACATGACTATGTTATCACGTGTCTATCGTTTTATTAGAATGGGAAGAGATCTCTCTCGCTTTAGCCTGTCAATTAACTCAAGCTATTTTCTTGTAAGTGAGAGCTGCTTCAGTAATCAAAGTATATATTCGTGTTGATTAATAAAATATCAGAGTGCTTCGCGATATGTGATGAAGCGCAATTCCTCATTCCATTATTCTAATTACCTGTTAACACGCACATTGTAATTACACGGCAGACACTTACGGCAAGAATACTCACGCGCCAGCACTTCTTTACGACGCACTTGTACACCGATGATGGCTTCCATGGGAACTTCGGTGCGCGGAATACTAACTGCGTGTGGTGGCAGGTAAATTGGCTCCAAGTTACCGAAGGTGCATTCTTGGGGAATATTCTTGTAACAATACGCGTGCAGCTAAGAGAGACCACAAACCATATTTATAGTTAAATTAACTATTTCAACAAGAAAGAGTCTACAAGTCATGCTAATGTAATATAGTTCTAAATGTTAAATTAATAATATGTTAATATTTTAGTTTATATTTGATTCCGTGAACAAAAGGCTAGCCGTGGAAATAAGGGTAAAATCAATTTAATAGGTCTAAGACATCACACAAGTACATATTACGCGTGCGCTACTTAGCTTTGTTGTCATTATCTCTCAATCTTTTCTATTCTCTCTTCTCAGCTCTCTTTCCTCCCTTTCTCCTTTTATTTATTGTTTTATTTTCTCTTAATATTCTTTATTCTTTTTTACTTTTTCTCATGTTGTCTCAATGTCTTTTTAGCTTTCTTATTTTCTACCATTCATTTCCAGTCTCTTTATTCTTTATGCTCTCAGTTCTCTATTATCCTTTACTATTCCTCTCTTTAGCAACCACTTTCTTCTTTTCCTATCTACTCTCATTTTTCTTTAGTCTTTTTTATTCTTCTCACATTCTTTCTTATTTTCTCTCTTTCTCTCTTTCATCCCTCTTTTTATTCTCTTATTAGCTTACATTTACCCTTTTCATCCTTTCATGTTTTGCATCTTTATCTTCTATTTTCTCTTATTTTCTTATAATTTTGTTAATCTCTCACATCTCCCCGCATTCGTTCTTAATCTTTACAGTTACAGTTTTCCTTATTTCTTTTCAATTTTTTTGGCTTTTCATTATTCTATTTTATTTTCTTATTTTCTTATTTTAGTTTTTATTTTCTCTTACACTTTATAATTTTCTCTCTTTATAATGTTCCCATCCTAATCCTTCTCATTCTCTTTTATTTTTTCCATCATCCCTCCTCTCTCCTCTATTTTCAATTATTCTTTTGGTCTTTCTCATCCCGTTTTATCAACCTCATTTTTATCTTATTGTCTTTCATTTTTTCTAATTCTCTCTTAATTTCTCTTCATTTTTCTCATTCTATTTTAGCCTCTCGAATTCGCTATTGTCCTCTCTTCTGATTCTCATTTTTATATTTATTCTCCCCACTTGATCCTATTTTAATAAAATTTATTTCATTTTTTATTATTCTATTTTATTTGTTCTTTCTTAATCTCTCTTATTACATTCTCTTTTAGTTACTGGTTCTAATTGGCTCACATTGCTTCTTCCTTTTTTTTTATTCTCTCTGATACATCCTTATTATTTTTCTTTTCTCTTTAGTCTCTCATTCTCTATCAACCTGTCTTATACATTTTTTATTTCTTTCATTTGCACATGTTCTCTCTTTTATATTCTCTCCTACTTCTCTTAATTTCTCCCCTTCTCTTTTATTAATTTTTGTCATCGTACCTGTTTTTCATTTCTCTTTTATTCTTCTTAATTATCTCTCATTTTCCTTTATTATTTCTCAATCTTGTTTATTTTCTTTTATTAACTCACTTTTAGTTTTTTGTCATTTTTTCTTATCCATTATCATGCTTACTCATTAGTATAGTTTTCTAATATTTTTCGTTCACTTTCGATCACGTTTATTCTCTGATGTTCTCCTTACATTCTCTTTTACTTTAAATTTTATCTTTATACTTTTTCTCTGTTTTCTCTTCCTTGTCTCCTTTCTTTTCTATCCTTCTTCTCATTTCTCCATATTATTTCATTTCCTTCCGTGTCGCTGTATACTTTTTTTAATTCCTATCTATCTCTCTTTAAACTTTAATGTCTGAACTGTTGAAATACAAATTTAGCACAACCATATTGTGCTTGAGACAAATCCAAATTATCCCAAATAAATAAAATATATATTAATTATTGTTTATGTTATTTTCTTGGTTTTAACACTCTTCCGTCTCATTATCACAATAAATCTTAACATCTTATGTAACATCGAGCTGTTAAAATGCACAATCCTTGTAATGATAATTGTACACTATACTGCGACAACGTAAACTATACAGCGCATGCCGAGAAATCTACTCGGCATCGCGAAAAAGAGGCGCAACAATAAATTTGGATATTTTTGAGAGGGCTTCGATACATTCGAATTCGACTTAACATGCTTTTTTAAAATAAGATTGGAGATATCTTTTACCGTCATGCCGCACCACTCGCAACGAAATCCGGAGAGGCACTCGGCAGAACAACAACCCTTCTTGCACGCAGCACATTTGGAGCTGCTCGGAAGGTTGCCTTCCCGCCAATGGTGAATGTGTCTCACCGCTGCCAGATCCTTCCCAGGTAAGTATGTAGCATTCTCTTTGCAGTCTGCCACTGCGAAGTCTTGGCATTCTATGTGCACGAAGTACTCGCATACTACGGCAAACAAACAGTTTTCCGTTTCACACACACAACTGATATTATGAGCGATAGGTTTTACAGAAAAGCTTCATGACATTACGTTCAAAAATACAGTAGAACCGTGAAGCTTTTAAATTAGAGAAAATGACTCCAAGTTATATATAAACTTTATATTTATTATATATAAACTTCGTCTTACTTTCGCAATGTACGGATAGATTATCATCCAATCGTTTTCGACAGACGTTGCAGAATTTCTTTTTACGATGCACTTGTTCGGACCAGCAGTGTGCCACCGGGTTCTGCAACAATATAAAGATATTATTTTTATATGGTACAATACATACATATATACATTCGCACACACACTTTCAGGAGTTTGCAGTTTGTATTGGATGAAATAATAAATTGCCGTAACTGTTGTTAATACGGAAACTTCTCAGATGCCACAATGATACAAGAAGTGATTTTAACGCGAGTAATGCTGCAATCCTTCAATAAATTTGAGATCTTATAAAAACTGCAACTTGTTTAGTTGGAGACAAATTATTACGCATGGGAAAAAAATATTGTTAAATGAAGAAAAAATAATTTGATTCAATTAAACATCGACGCTGTTATAAACATAAGCAGTTAATTGAACTTTATTTGTCATTGCTTTCAATTTTATTGTAAGAATAATATATTGTTATTGTATCTCAATATAAAATATTGTTAAATAAAGAAAAAATAATTTGATTTAATTAAACGTCGACGTTCATAAACATAAGCAGTTAATTGAACTTTATTTGTCATTGCTTCCAATTTTATTGTAAGAATAATATATTGTTATTGTATCTCAATATAAAATATTATGTTAGAAGTAAGCTGGATTATACGAACGTTTCTTCGTATAGTTTAGTTTTTTTAAATATAACATTATATTATTAGTTTAAAGATAATATATTGTTTTTGCAATACAAAAATATTAAAAATTATAGTTAATGACAACTAAAGTCGAATTAACCGCGTATATTTACGGCAGCCTATCGATATTTAATTAAATTGAACCATTTTATTTCTAACGTTTTATATAATAGCTTATAATTATATGGTAACTCGTATATACAGGGTGTCCCAGACACTCCTTCTCACATTAAGTGGGAATATAAAACGGGTTGGGGTGAACATAAAAGTCCTATCGTTTTGCGATATTCGCAATAATAGTCGAGATATTAATTAAAAAAGATTGGTGAATGATTACGCGCGATATGGTAGATGAGCTGCAATGGCGTCGTCTGCCATTGTATATTTATACATTAAGTCAAAATGAACAAAAAAGTCCTCTATCATTTTGCAAATGACCACATAGATTTTTAGATATTAAAGAAAATTGTTACATATATGATTGTGTACTATAATGCACAAATTTTCTTTAATTATCTAAAAATCTATGTGGTTAACTAAGTTTACAAAATGGTAAAGGATTTTTTTCTTCAGTTTGACTTAATGTATAAGTATACAACGGCAAACGGCGTTGCAGCCAAACGGCCACTGCAGCTCATCTACCATATCGTGCGTGATCATTTACCAATCTTTTTTAATTAATATCTCGACTATTATTGCGAATGTCGCAAAACGGTATAGGACTTTTATGTTCACCTCAACCCGTTCTTCCCACTTAATGTGAGAAGGAGAGTCTGGGATACTTTGTATATTATTATAATAACTCGTGGTCAATATTTAATTGAAATAAACCAATTTTTTTCTTAGTTGTCAAAAGCGTTCTTCTTTAGTATATTATATTCTTTAGTACTCTCGGCCATCTATTTCTGAAACATCCTATATATACATTCTTTTTTCGTGTAGTTTTAACTTCGGCACCCATCCCTATTACTTACCACGGTCGACGTTGTTTAACCTCAATAATCGAATAGAAAACTAGTGATGCCAACGAGCTATGACGATATCTTTATGGTTCATGGTTATTATTCTATTTAAGTCTCGTGTAAGCCATCAGTATATATGTAGTTAAATTACGCGTTCGTATATAGTCGAAGTAATTATATACTTAAGAAATATTAAATTAAATATTAATAACCCATAAATATATTTTTTAAGTTAAAAGTATTTTGATCAAATCAAGCAGATGTATAATTAGAACAATAGCACGTCTAATTCCCTGAAAAGTATATAAATGCATATGGCTCAAATATATTAAAAAAATAATGTTTACAGCAATATTATAGATGAAATAAATAACGAATTAAATCAACAAAATAGTGCATTCGTACCAAATCTTAACAAAATTGACTATAATGTTGAATTGTGTCACTTATTTCGCGATATAATTGACAACAAATTTGTTTAAACAGACTGTATTTATTGAATTATATGTTAAGATATTATTTACTTCTGTTATTATTTACTACTGTTAAGATATTATTTAATGTAGTCAAAACAAATAATTACTTAGACAAAGAAAGTTAGTATACGCTTGACTCAATGAAATTTTTCTGAAACTACTGTATCATTGTGGGGAAATACTGGAGTTATCAAACAATATTATGGCATATTTGTTTTAGTAATACTGCTATTAAGTCAAGAACACTTATTTCAATTGAATAATTGGTGATGTTGATGCAGCATTATTTTTTGCCATTCAGCGTTACGCACACCTTACCGTTCTTTAGATCGCGAGGCACGCGATTTTCAGCCTTACATGCATACGGATAAGGCCGAAAATCTCGCATAAGTAATTCCAGTTGTAATGATAAGACATACATGACGCAGTGTGTACCTTACCTTGATCAGGCTTGCCGCGATACTGGAGCAGGGAGAGACGACGGCCTTGAGACAGCGGTCGTGCACCACGAAGTTACATACTGCAACAGAGAAGAAAATGAACTTGTGAAACGCACAGAAACGCACACGAGACTGATCGTACCGTACAGAATAACATTACCGACTAAGCGGTGCGATGCACCACAACACAAATCAATATCATCTACTCGTGTCGTAATTTATAACAAGATCTTCTGACCTTTTCGCGACAAAAACGTCGAGAATCATATGTGGTTTAGCAAGATTTTTAGCGCCACTCGATACTTCTATCCTCGATTGTATGTGCAAAAACATTTATTTGGCATTTGGTTTATGAAATTTCTGTGAGAGCTAAGATAAAGTTTCTTCCCTTAGCATCCCTTAAATACCCGTCGGCTGAAGAATTGCGTATTTTTTTTATTCATTCGAGAACAAATGTACTTTTTCGAGAATAACGCACCTCTTTTTATTTTTAAGGGTATTTAATGGGCTCTCTAATAAGGTTCAACAGTTCGAAGTGTTTTTATACCGCACGAGTCAAAATTGAGAGATCCAGAGTGACGTATATTTTCGCATATTTTCCGCGAAAGCAATAATGATCGAGTCTCGTCGCGCTCTTGCGACGCTAATCAGGCAAGATGTGGGAAATTTGTCGCATCGACGCGCAGGTGCATCCTAAAATAGTACTATGCATCCGCTTCGCTAAGAAGACGCCATCGGCCAGCACCATCGACGATCGACCGTCGTGCCACGAATGTCGAGTTAACTTTAACTCTTCGAGTGGGTAGTTTATAAATCGAAAAGAAATATTCGTCATTATCGCGGAAAAGGGAACCCCCGCTGAGCTCAAAGTTGTTTAAAATTTCTATAAATGAACGTAAAGGACAAAGAAATATTAATCTCTCTTTGTAACGTTGTCTAGCGATATTGATCTCGTCTGTGTATTCTTAACAGGTTGTCGGAGGAAATGAGAGCGACAGATACAGAATAACAGATGCGTTCTATATAATCGAATTAAATTATATTGTTTTTTCTTAAAAACATCAAGTAGGCGTTACAGAGATCCGCTATTCGAGCACGAGCAAACATTAATCCTTTGTAGAGTTATGGTTTTATATAGGAATTACATTTTTTTTAGTAATCCTAGAGTTACATTTTTTAAAATAATCCTAGTTTTTTAACAATCCTAGAATATCCATTAGTATTTGTTAATTAATTTTAATGATTAGACGACACCCGACAACGTCACCTCGTTTGTCACAGAAGGTTTCATTCACGGAATATTAAGGCATTTGTAGCACCTCTTACCGCGACATATGTATGTCCGAGAATGTATCACACTTCCGGTTTACTAAAAATAACGTGAGGTCTTTGAGGCCGACTACTACACTAACTACAGCTAAAGTATTTTTTTCATGAAATTTTTTCTTGCATCATGTCTAGCTATTAATAAGTGGAAGAACCTCGGGCGTTTTTTTTTTTGGAAATAAAAGATGACCCAATAAAACATTATCTATGGTGTGGACGTATTTTTTAATTAGTACTATCAATATGACGGCGCAACCGTGTACAACATTTATCCGACAAATATCAGGCTTTCGATCACGCACACGTACATAATGCAAATTGGAACATTAGAATTTTTTTTATCTATAAAGATCACTTTACGTAGAGAGATTTCTATTCGTGAAGAAACTCACGCCGTGAGAGATTAAAATCAACGTGACGATAATGGAGCGACCAAACGTAAGACTAACTTTTTTAATTCTGGCGTGACTATATAAAAGAAGTTTTCAAGGCGGCTGAAGCTGCCGGATGAGAGAAGCATCGTTCGCATCTCGGGTACGCAGAGGCTGCAGAGGCAGATTCGTTCTAGGCGAGAAGGAGTGGAGTCTACTATCCGGTTCGCCGAACATTTTACTTGAGTAGAGTAACCTTTACCAGAGAGAGAGAGAGAAAGAGAGAGAAAATAACTACTAAATCTACCTGTATTGCACCGCTAGAAATATCTGCACATCTTCATAAATAGTTTATTTCCTACAAAAGTCTCGAATCGTTCCAAGTCTGAGATCGAATGTGCATCGCACTTGATACATTCGGTCGTTTCTCTTTCTCTCTTTTTGCGTAATACTAAAACAATTAAGTATACCTATGGCCAACTTGCACTACTAAGATGGATCACCAATGTAATACCAAAACAGAATCGAATTTTTCAAGCGATCTCTTAAAGATCTCTAAGAAGTTATGTTACTAAAATTGTCTTTCTCCTAAAATATAAGGAGCGCAAGTTGGAGAAGTCTCAAACTGAATTTTATCAATCATTATTAGAACGAAGCTATATCTATTTCAGACTTAGGTATAATTTTCTGTTCGTATTTATTTTTTAACGATCATATTTGGAGTATTTTTGCGTCTGTTTTTAGATTGCTTGGTTTTATTAAACCAGCTTCCAAGCATTTTAAGAATGTTAATAGGTTAAACTTTTGTATCGTACATTGTTCCACTCTAAACTTGGAATATTGTCCCATTAATGATCTCCTTATCAAATTAAACAAATCTTATTAAATAAATTGGACGTGTTCAACACCGATTCTTGAAAATGGCGACATATAAATTGGCTACATTAATTCCACTCTATTGTCACAATTGTCAACAGATTTTATGTAATCTTAATCTCTTCATCTTTGAAAAGAGAAGAATTGTGTTAAATTTGCTTTTTGTACTTGAAATTCTATGTAGTTTTGTTGATTATTGTAATATATTGGAATCATTTAGTTTTAATGTCCCATCAAAAATACTTAGATACATTCCAATTTTTCATGTTGTAGCTTATAAAACAACATATAGTAATTTTATTTTTATCAACAGACTATGTATTTTAGCCAATTAATTATTCTTCAATATTAAATTTTTTTGGTGATTTGCCTTCGTCCTTCAAGAATTCACTACTACAAATTCTCTTTTTGAGATATAAACAAATAATTTTAACTTCTAACTTGATGTTAACAAATTGTTTTTTACAATATTAATTAAATTGTTAACCTATCTTTGTTCATTCATGCCTTCAAACTTATTTATCAAAATTACCTACACGTAAACTGCATTTAATTAATTAAAATTAATTAAAATTAATTATTTATTAACCGGTATTTTTCTTTTTGGTCTTTATAAGAATGTTTCTTCTTCTCTTTTCTGTAAACACTTTCGTGTCATAATTATTAAAGAGTATTCCCGTTTAATAAATAAATAAATAATATGCAGGTTTAATGTTTTAAGTAACTTTATGTATTAATGTCCTGAGATGTACTCTTAAATATAGTGACTTCTATTTCATACATGCTTCTTTTTGGCATGTCCATATCTCTTTACCTTCATCATGTGTGTATGTTCACTTGTTATTATTATTATTAACTATCATCATCACACAGATGAACATATTTTGATATATCATCTGCTTAGTGATTAGTCAGTACATAAAAAAAGTAATTTGATGCCATGAAAATTGTTGCTTATTTTGCCGTAAAGAAGTCGCAATTAATCAGAGATTACTTCAGTAATAAAAAGTAAGTATTTATGGCAAAGAATTAAGACGAAATAAATGAGTGTTTCTCGAAACACAAGCATATTTTGAGCATCTTGTGTTATCTATAATAGTATCATAAGTATACATTAAATGTTTGCATATTGCTCAACATTTCTGTCTATCTAGGCATCATCATCTCCGTTACCATCACTTTTATCATTATCATCATCTTTAATATTGTTACCTCTATAAGAAAATTGAATAAAGATCACTGCTCATTTTAACTATAATCTATAATTTCATGTTATCTTTGTGCGCTTGAGGGGTTCATCCCCTGAGCAATGAAGTTTTTCCCTCCCCTTCTCTCCCTCTCGATCGAACGTTCCACTATATTCTGAAAAGAACGTGGAGCGGACATGGCTCGTTCGGTTCGCGGCGTTACAACGAAGCTTCTTTACGCCTCTTTGCCTGTCAGCGAGCTCTCACACTTGCCCCCACCCTGGAGACAACCCTCTTTGCCGCCGGACACCACCGCGGAGCACCCGCACCCCTCTACACCACTTGAGCAACCTTATCCGTAGTCTTCAGCCATACTACCCCACCTCTCGCGATCAATGCTCGTGAAAATGTGGGCGCGCGTTCGCGCTCGCGCCCTCTGTGCGCGATTCACGTACGTCCTCGCCGTCGTATTCTCTCTCTCTCTCTCTTTTCTCCCTCCACTCAGTTTTCTCTTTCTGTTTTTCTCTCTACGCGAATCTCTCTCCTTCCTCTCTCACGCTATTACTCGATCCACGGCTGCTCGTCCGTCACGAATAGGCGCCACAGCATAGAAATGCCACGACTTCGTGGAGCACTCGAGGAACGAACACACCCGCTACCACTCTTGTCTACCACCCCTCTTGATTCCTCTCTGTAGCCATGGTCTCGCTCAACTTACTCTGCCTACCATTCATGGAGGCGAATCGGTACCGATCGATCGCCGATAATCTCGTCCTGTTTACCGCGCGAGATTCCCAGGAATCCCAGGAAGCGCTACACGCGCGATTATCGTTCCCTTACCGAGCGTGGCTGCGACTATCGATCGACGGTGTGTGTATATGCTATGCGGGGG
>NW_022639651.1:543070-543310 GCF_010583005.1 Odontomachus brunneus
GGGGGGGGGGGGGGGGAGTCTCGTTCAAAGCGCTCGCTTGAAACTTTAACGAGCGCATCTTTCCGTGGCGATCGACATCTTCCTCTCTTCTTTGATCTATTTTCTTTTCTTTGTAACGTAACAAGTCGCAAGAGCAGATCGAGAGACGGAGAGATTGGCGACAGATTTGAAAAGCTCCGAAAGCTCTTAGGATAACTCCTTTGTAAAAAAAAAAAAAAAAAAAAAAAAAAAAAAACAAAA